>NW_026868949.1:477389-591343 GCF_020745735.1 Hemiscyllium ocellatum
AAATGGATTCATGAGGGCACAGCGATAGATGTCATCTATATGAACTTCACCAAGGCGTTCGACAAGTTTTCCCATGGCAGATGATTAGCAAGGTTAGAACTCAACGAATACAGGGAGAACGAGCCATTTGAATATTGAACAGGCTGAACAGTAGAAGGAAGATTGTGTTGGACGAGGATAGCTTTTCAGACTGGAGGCTGTGACCAGTCGAGTGCCAAAAGGATCGGTGTGGGTACCTCGACTTTTCGTCGTTTTTATAAATTATATGGATGTGAGCATATGAGGCATAAACAGTAAGCTTGCAAATAACATCAACATTGGAGGTGTCGTGGACAGCAAGGAATGTTACACAGATTGGGAAGGATCTTTGTCAGATGGGCCAATCGGCTGAGAAGGGGAAGGTGGAGATTAATTAAGGTGAATGCGAGGGTCTGCATTTTGGGAAAGCAAAACTCAGCATGACTTTTCCACTTAACGGTCTGGACATAGGGAGTGTTGATGAACAAAGAGACCATGGAGTGCACGTTCATAGCTCCTTGAAAGTCTAGTCGCTGGTAGATAGGATAGTGAACAATGCGTTTGGTATACTTTGCTTTATTGTTCAGAACATTGCATCCATTTGCGGCTGTCCCGGACATTGCTTCGTCCACTTTCGGAATATTGCGTTCAATTCTGGTTTCCTTCCTACCTAATTCATGCGGTGAAACTTGAAAGGGTCCAGAAGAGATTTACAAGGATGTTGCCACGGTTGGAGGATTTGAGCTACAGGGAGAGGCTGAACTGACTGGGGCTATTTTGCCTCGAGCGTTGGAGGCTGAGGGGTGACCTCTGGAGGTTTACAAAGTTAACAGGGTCATGGATAGGAAAAATAGCCAAAGTATTTTCCATGACGTGTGAGAGTACAGAATTAGAGGGCATAAATTTAGGGCGAGAGATTAATGATAAAGAGAAATCTCAGTGGCATTTTTTTCACACAGAGGGTTGTACGTGTATGGAATCAGCTGCCAGAAGAAGTGGTCGAGGATGGTACAATTGCAACATGTAAAATGCACTTTGATGAGCATATGAATAGGAAGGGTTAGGAGGGTTATGGGCTGGCTGCTGGCAGGTGAACTAGATTGCTTTGGGATATCTGGACGGCATGGGCGGCTTGGACCGAAGGGCTAGTTTCCTTGCTGGATATCTCTATGATTCTATGACTGGGTGACTAGTTCACCACAGATCACACCAGATGGCTGCCTTCCAAAGTCCGCAATTACCCCTCCTATCTGGTTGATGAAGCCCTCCCAAACATCTCGTCCATTTCCTTTACCTTCGCATTCGAAACACACCCCTCAAACCCTAAAAAAAATGGCAGGGATTCCCTGGTTATCACCCTCCACCTCCAGCTACCTCTGCAGATTACGTACAACCTTGGTCATTTATGCCACCTACAAACGGAACACAACACCAGAGATATTGGCCGTTTCTTTTGCCTCCACAGGAATTGCAAAGCCTGCGCCCACACATCCCACCAACTAGGGTCCACAGCCACAAAGCTGCCTTCCACATCATCAGACTATTACCGCCATTTCCTACATGTCAGTTACTGTATCCATTGCTCCAGATGCGTTCTCATCTGCGTTTCGAAGACCACATGCTGACTCGAAGAGCGCTTCAGGACTCCTGCACAAAACACCTCATGGCCAAAAACTTCAACTACCTTCCCACTGCACCGAGGACATGCCAGTCCTGGGCCTCCTACACTGCCACTCCCTTACCCCCTGACTTTTGAGAAAATACACCTAATTTTCAGCCTCGGGAACCACCAGACCCATGACATCAATATAGATTTCACCAGTTTCCCCATATCCCCTCCCCACCTAATCCCAGTTTCAAACTTCCATCTCAGCACCGCGCTCATGGCTTGTTCTACCTGTCCATCCTGCTTCCCTCTGACTTATCACCAGTTCCTCCACTTCCATCTACCTTTTGTACTCTCAGCTGCGTTTCCCCCAGCCACACGCCCCTGCCATTTAATCTCTCCACCCGCGAGTCTCAAACCCTCAACACTAATGAAGGGCTTTTGCTGAAACTTCGATTTTCCTGCTTGTCGGAAGATGCCTGAACTGCTGTCCTTTTTGAGAAATACGCTCCTGAGTAATCTCCAACATCTGCAATTCTCCCTTTTAACTACGTCATTTAAGGCGTATTTTGAGTGTCAGCTTCATTTTATTTGTGTATTTCACGCTCTGTCCACCCATAAATCTCAGGCACGACATCTGATCTTGTTCTTGATTGCAGATGCTGCTTTTCACATACTGTTTTAATTATGACATTTTTAATATGTAACTGTTATTTCGATTCTGTACCTTCATTCACAGAGTTATAACTGATCAACTGTGCATTAGCAAGAATTAGCTGCAGTTTCCCACATATCAAAAAAAATCTCCAAATTACTATTGATTCCGACAAGAATTCACTGTGCAAGAAAGAGAAAAGAACACCTTCAGTAACTTAAGATCAGTTGATGTTAAAAATCCCCATCTTCAACTGCTGCGGTCAGATCGACTCGACCCGTCCTCCTTCTGAGGAGTGCCGTGAGTTTATGAAATACTCAGACACAGATGCATGGGTTTCAAGTAACACATTAAACGTTGGTGTAAAATTTGCCACCCTTTTTATTCAGTTGTGTTCGAAATGTGAACAGTTCTTAATCATTCCAATCTAAGTGTGTAGACAGTTCCTGATTATCCTCGCTGCATTCCTGCCATTCCCGGTGAGAATTAAACGGTCTTCTGATTGGTTAAAGATAGTTCCTTACGGGAGAATGTGCCACTTTATCGATGATGTCAAAATGCAGCGCCATTGTCTGGGACACATAAATCGTTTCATGTCCGGCTTTTCCTCAAAAAGTAACATGTATTTAGGACCCATTCCAGTGCAGGTTCACTGTGAAATCACACGTTCTTTATTTCATATATAACACATCATATCAGCACATTTACTGAAAGCTAAACATCGTGGTATGTCCGAAAGTCCAGGTGCATTTAGTAAAATGAATGTCTGTCACAATAGCTGTCTCCGTCGTCCTGCCCTGATTAGTCGTGACGAGATTTTCAAATGTAGCTTCCTAAAACATAATTTATTGGCAAACAATCGAAATATCTCCGAGGAGGCACATCGACGTGTTCAAACCTTTCTCGACTTTAATTGTAATCTGAGTGAATACTACATTCAAAGGTTCTCCTAAAGTACACAAGAAACAAGTTCTTTCATTGTGATTGTCACTTTGAACAACTATTTCGTAACTTTATTTGTAAAACTGGAAGCTCCTTGGTAGATTTTAACTTGCATGGTTATTGGGATAGACCAACACCTGACACTTGCTCTAAAGACAGCCAATATGACCCATGATTCCTCTGCTCCTCCACTCTGCCAAGAATCCTTTAACCCTGTGTTCTGCATTGAAAGTCGCACTTCCAAAGTGAACGACTCCACACTTTTTCGGGTTTATCTCCATCTGCCACATATCAGACCAGTTCTGCAAACTCGCAATGTTTCATTGCAATCCATAACAGCCGAATACACTATCGACAGCTCCACCAACCTCCATGTCATCGGCAAACTTACTACCTCACCTTTCTTCTTCCTCATCCAACGCATTCATAAACATCGCAAAGAGCAGAGCTCCCCTCACCGATCCCTAAGGAATTTAACTGGAAACCGACCTCCAGGATGCCCTATCCAATAATCTTCAGTGAGCACTTGATGGTCACTGTTTGTGAGTAAATGTTTTTATCTAATTTATTAAGCCTGCCAAAGTACACGTTGACAGATGAAAATTAACTCAGTATGTCCTGCATTATTTTACCGCTTTGGAAAGTTAAGGAAATACTTCTATCCCTAAATTATCCTCCTACATTAAAAAAGGTAATCATGGTGAAGGAAGAAACGGACGTCAATCAGTACATGGTATAGATTTCGTGAAGGATTGAAGCATTTCATATCTGGAGCTTCTGTCTCTTTCTGTATTCTCCACTCGCCAATACGTTTACTTATCATTGAATAAAATTAACAGTTATAGTCAGTGTTCTAAAACATTTATCATCTGCATGGCTGCCAAAATGTCACAGCAGATCGGATGATTGTTTGAGTCATTTCCAACACAAAGAATGAATGAATGGCTTCTCACCGGTGTGAACACACAGGTGCCTCAGCAGCGTGGCCGCCTGAGAGTATCCTTTCCCACACATACAGCATTTTTCCTACAGAGAGGTGCAAGTGTGGAATGAGCTGCCAGAGGGAGGGGTAAAGGCTGGTATAAGCACAAAGTTTATAATGCATCAGGATTGGTAAATAAGTAGGAAGGGGTGAGAGAGACATGGGCCAAATGCTGACAGATGAGATGAAAGTTATTCATGGTATATTGTCAGTGTGGACAAGTTGGACTGAAGGATCTGATTCTGTGCATTCAATTTCTATGAATCTCTCTCTCCCTCTGTCTCTCTCTCGGTCATGTCTTGTTGCGATCTTATCCCAGTTCAGACAGGAAGGTGGGATTAGGGCTGGGGTCAGTGGAATTTGGATTCCTCCAACTTCTTACCATTTTTACACAATCATATCCCTAGGGGTGGGTAAACTGAAGTCTATTCCTGTACTGGCAGACTTCTAGTTTGTCCCATGCAGTGAAGGTATGTGTGACAAAAACATGTAGTGTGTGTAAGATGGAGAGTAGGAGGATGTATGTGAAAAACATGCAGAGGCTGTGCGAGACCATACAGAGAAGATGTATGTGATCAGACAGGCAGCGCATGTGTGACAAAAACAGGCAGGATGTCCTCAAATATCAGAGAGGTTTTAGATTATTTATTTATGTTCCGACTTGCCATTGATTGTTTTGGTAAACAGTTTGGATATTCAGTTGCCATTTTATTTGTTTCTGGAAATATTAGCACGAAATAAATTAAATATAATCCCTCAGCACTGACCCTCCGACAGCACCCACTCTGCCAACACTGAACGGGCGACGATGGCACTTACTCAGCACTGAACCTGTAATACTACCCTCTCGCTCAGTACTGACACTCCATCAGTGCCTGCTCACTCAACACTAACCCTCTGACTGTGCCCACTCCCTCAGATTTGATCCTATTACAGTGACTGATCCTTCAGCACAAACCATCTGAGAGTTTCTGCATCCTTAGTCCTGATGCTCTGACAGCGTCAGCTCCCTCAGCACTAACCTCCAAAAGCGCCTGCCCTTTCAGCACTAACCTTTTGCACTGGAAAGAGAAAGCACCTTTCCGGCAGTTCCGGCCCTCTGACAATGCAAACTTTCTTGGCTCCCTCATTAGAGCCTGGTCCTGGTGGACTACTTTACTCACTTGCACATTGTTCAGAAGTTTCGAAGCAACCAAAGATATCATCTGTGAATTGCTGCGCCAAATGATAATAGCAGTCTCCTGCGAGTGAGGGTAACAGAGGGAGGTGAGCAGTTAACGTATTTGTCACTCTCAACTTTGATGAATTCCTGCCTGATCCTCAACACGGGTCCATAACCTGCGGCCAGACTGCCTCTTATTAACAGTCACAGGCTACATTGGATTTGTTCGAGTAAAAAATGAGGTCTGCAGATGCTGGAGATCACAGCTGCAAATGTGTTGCTGGTCAAAGCACAGCAGGTTAGGCAGCATCTCAGGAATAGAGAATTCGACGTTTCGAGCATAAGCCCTTCATCAGGAGGGCTTATGCTCGAAACGTCGAATTCTCTATTCCTGAGATGCTGCCTAACCTGCTGTGCTTTGACCAGCAACACATTTGCAGCTACATTGGATTTGTTACTGGGTTTGGATTGGCCTAGTGTTAGATGTGAAGGTAGGTGAGCAATTTGGTGATCGTGAACACAGTTCGGTATGTATACTTAAGCAAAAAAAAGCGATAGTTTTGTACTCCAGGGAGAGAGTAAATCTGAGGGAAAGGCAATTAGAATGAAATTTGGCAAGATTTAGTATGCACTAGATGTGGAATGAAACGGTTGTAATGAACACAATTGAAATGTGGAGCTTATTCAAGGAACTGATATTGTATGTACTTGATGAGTATGCACCTGTCAGTTATGAAGGAAGTTGTCGAGCGAAGCAGCCGTGGCTTACTAAGGAACTTGCAGCTCATGTCAAGAGAAAGTAGAAGGCGTATTTTAGCATTTGACGTGAAGGCTCAGTTAGGGCGATTGACAAGATGGTTAGGAACGACCTGTACAGAGAGTTCATAAGAGGCAGGACAGGGCATCAGAAGTTGCTTGCGGATAGAATCTTAGAAAACCCTAAGGCTTTCTACGTGTGTATGAGGAATCAAAGAACGACGAGAGTAAGATTAGGACTAGTCAAAGAGAGTAGTGATGTATTGTGTGTGGAGTCAGAGGAGGTAGGAAGCCGGCAAACGAATATTTTTCGTTAGTATTCATATTGGTTAAAGAAAATATTGTCGAGGAGAACCTGAGATACAGGTTACTAGCCTGGGTGGAAATGAGATTTGCAAGGAGGACTTCATAACAATTCTGGGAAGGTTTGAAAATAAGTAAACCCCTGAGTCGGCTGGGATCTATCCAACGATTTCCTGGGAGGCCAGTGGGGAGATTGCAGAGTCTTTGCCTTTGATCTTTATTTCTATATTTTCTACAGGAATCGCACTCGAAGATTGGAGGATAGCAAAAGTTGTTCCCTTGTTGAAGAAGGGGAATACAGATGACCCAGAGCCCAGTGAGCCTTACCTTTCTTGTAGGAAAATAAATAAGGAACTGAGTATGAGAGATAGGATGTATAATCCATCAGCCAACAATAATTTGATTTCAGAGGGTCAACATGGTTTCGTGAGCAGTTCGAGATGGTGACCAAGCATTTGGATGACGGTAGCCATTTGATGTGGTGCACATGACGTCTGTAAAGCCTTTGATAAGCTTCCACATGTTAGGCTGTTGGAGAAAATGCAGAGGCATGGGATTGACGATGAATTCGCAGTTTGGATTAGAACCTGGCTTTGTGTGAGAAGGCAGCAAGTGGTGGCTAATGAAAAATATTCATTCTGGAATCCGGTTACGAGTGATTTGGCACAAAGATCTGTTTTGGGATCACTGTTGTTTGCCATTTTCGTAAATGACTAAGACCAGGCATAAGTGGATGGGTTAGTAAGCTTGCAGATAACGATAAAGTTGGTGGAGTAGTGGACAGCGCAGAAAAAATGTTGCAGGTTGCAGGAACGCTTGGACAAACTGCAGAATTTGTCTTAGAGGTGGCAAATGAAGTTCAGTGAAGCTAAATGTGAGGTGACTCACTCTTGGGAAAAATAACAGGAAGGCAGAATACCGAGTTAATGGAAAGATTCTTGGTAATGTGGATGTGCAGAGTGACCTTGGAGTCCATGTGCATAGTTTCCAGCCAGGATGATTTTCCTTTGGATTACGGATAGTGTCGAAACAGGCCTTGAGGCCCAACAAGGATACACCGAGCCGCCGAAGCGCGACCCATTTTCCTACACTTTCCCCTTTACCTCAACTTCACATTTTTTTGGATTGTGAGAGCAAAACCGAGCATCTGGCGGAAACCCACGGAGAGAATGTGCAAACTCCACATCGAGAGTCGCTAGAAGCGAGAATTGAACATGGGTCTGCAGTACTGTAATGCAGCAGGATGTACCACTGTGCTACTGCGAAAGAGTGCATTGCTGTCGATTTCATTGGTACAGGAATGAGTTCCTGAGCTACAATTTCATGCTGCAACTATACAAAACACTTGTGTGGCTCCACGTAGAATATTTTGAACTGCCTGGTCACCCCATTCCAGGAAAGATGTGGAAGCATTTGAAAAGTTGCAGATGAGATTTAACAAGATATTGCATGTTCTGGAGGAAAAGTCTTACCAGGAAAATCTGAGAGACTTGGGTGTGTCCTCATTGGAAATAAGAAGTCTGAGAGCGGATTTGATAGAGTTACAAGCTTTTGCAAGGTTTTTTTTAACTCAGGTTGAGGTTCAGGGTGCAGGTCTGCTCCCTGAGCTGCAGGTTTGAATGAAACATGCAGCTCAGCGATCAAACCTACTCCCGAGAATTATAAGAGGATTAGATAGGGTAGACTGTGGAAGTCCTTTACTAAGGAAGATGATGTCAGCTTGTACGAGTGGTCATAACTACAAATTGAGGATTTATAGGTTGCAGCCGGATGTCAGAGGCAGGCTCTTTGTTCAGAGAGTAGTAAGGGTGTGGAATGCCCGGGCTGTCAATGTCGTTAACTCAGCTAAATTATGGAGATTTAAACAATCCTTGGATAAACACATGGATGATGATGGGATAATATAGGGGGATGAGCTTAGTTCACAGGTCGGTGCAACATCGAAAGCCAAAGGGCCTGGGCAGCGCTGTATTGTTCTATTGATCTATGTTCTAAAGCTACATCTCCTCATCGGGGGCCTCCAACCCATGGCATCAATTAGGATTTCACCAGTTTCCACATTTCTCCTCCCCCACCATCCCTCACTTCAAAACCTCCAGCTCAGCACCGTCCTTATGACCTGTCCCATCTGTGCCATTCCCTTCCCAACCATGTGCATCACCCTCCTCTCCAAACTATCAACTTTACAACCTTCTCCGTGCACCAGGTGCTTGCCCACCCACCCAACCTGTCATGATCCATTTCCATATTACGCTGTCCTCATCGCAAAATGTCCTCCCACCCATTGTGTATCGTCAGTAAAACTGGGCACATTTCACTCTGCCAATTCCACCATGTCATTAAGGCAGATATAAATCATTGCAGTCCTATGACTGATCATTCCACCATTTTACTAATTACATTTTTACAACTTGAAAAATTCGCAAGAATCCAGATTATGTGTCTTCCATGAAATAAACAACGGACAATCCTGGCCTTGTTTTAACACAACACCGTGAACCTCTACCTTGTGTAATGGCTTTTGATATGGTCTCTTATGGAATGACTACTAACATTTGATCAACTCTGCCTGTAATATGATCAAAGAACTCTGGCAAAGTTGTCAAGTGTTTTTCCTTTCAAGAAATAATGTTGACTCAGTTTGACTCCAATCATCTTTTCTCAACGTCCTGCAATTTCTTTCTTCACAATTGTCTCTCGCAGTTTCCAAATGTCAGATACGATATTGGAACAGATGGAAGCCATTCGTCCAATCAGGTCAGCTCCACCTTTTAATGAAGTCATGTCTGATTTGTTTAATTGTTAACTGCACTTTTCCGCCTTATCCCCATTCTTTTTGATTCCCAAAGTGACTAATTGGGAGGCCGTCTCAGGCTTGATTATACTCAGCCTTGACAGCCCTTCATTGGAAAGAATTCTGCAGATTTGCTACTCTCTGAAAGACGGAATGTCGTCCTCATCTCTGTCTTAAATGATTGACGGTTCCCCTAAGATTAGGCTCTATATACTCTTCGAAAATTTCGTTTTCCATTAAATATATTTAGTCCCAGTCCTCTGGAAACTGACCCTGATTGTTGGCAACATTTCCTACAGAACATCAAACCACCCATCCGCACTGCGCCCACCCCCATCATTATAAACAGACCATAAAAGACTCCAGTTAACCTTCTTTGTTCCAAAGAGAAGAATCCCAACCTCAGTAATTTCTCGACAAAAGGGGTTTGCTCTTCGCTGGGCATAATGCAAGGCGGAGAATGGTGAAGATATTTTGGGAAAATATCGCCAGTTGTTTAGTTAAAGAAAACAAAGATAAATAACAGGAAACGCATGTCTCCAGCTTTGGAAAACTTTATAATCTCTTTGGGAAGCGAAATCAGAGGTGAACGAAGGGTGGATTGCTCCACTTAACATAGCCAGCCTTTACGAGGCCGCGACATTGACTCTGTTGTTCTCTGGACATGAACTGATCTGAGACATTGAAAGGATTTTCACTCCTGCACATCAGGAATTCAAACCTCGCCACAGCTACAAGACCACGAGAAGACTCGGGTACAAACACGTTAAGAAAAAAGCCTCGAAGTGAGCAGGAATCCTTTTGGAGAAAAGTTGGTTGCTGTGACGTGGATGTGTTTGCAGCTGGTACAGGATTGTTGCCATTTCACTACAGTGAATGTCCCAGGATTTACTGTTTTTGGATCGTGCAATGAGTAAGTTTACCCGTCTCTGTTACGTAATTGGTCAACACGTTCATCCATTAACCGAGCAGTTGGTGATTTGGGACGTTCCAGGGTCGGATCTCTCACTGCTCATACTTCATCCGTTTTCTTTCCTGCACAGCTCCGGGATTTTAATGTGATCAGGAAAATGTTCCCCAAACAGGAATCTTATCCAGAATCGCAAAGGAATTTCTTTATCGTTTTAATGGCTAATGCAAAGGACTGTGGATGTTGGGAATGTGAAAAAAAAATAGAAAATTCTGGGGAATGTCAACAGGTTTGTCAGTATAACTGGGAGAAAACGGAGTTCTGAGAACGTTCTGAAGAAGTTTTGAAACGTTGAATCGCCTTTTCCCAGCCCAGCTCCTGCTCGACCTGCTGAGTATTTTTCTGCATTTTCCGCCGCCGTTTAAGCTGAATATAGATCCCACCTATCGGGGTGGAACACCCAGACCCACTTTGTCGCGACATTTCATCGATTTGAAAGCTGTGGGTTTTGAATTCAAATAAACCAAACCATGATTCACTACTGCTAAGCTCCCCAGGGACAGACACCTGGAAATGAGAACGCTGTGCATGCATTTGTAGTTGTGGCTGAGTGGTTAAGGCGATGGACTTGAAATCCATTGGGGCATTCCCACGCAGGTTCAAATCCTGTCAACTACGGCGAAGTTGGGTGGCCTTTCACTTTTGGAGATTCAGATCACGGCGGGGAGAATCACTTCATCCTGTTCATGAATGGTGCAAATCTCCAGTTCACTCAAAGAACTGCACAGATGCACACTTGTTTTGCCAAATTTGTTTAGACTCGTTATGACACAGCATAAACCCTCCAGCTTACGATAAAACCAGTAACACAGAAATGATTTATGCTGTACAGGAATCTGCAACAATTCGATTGGCCAAGAACTACACGAAGTAAAAATTCAGCACTTCATTTCTAACGTAAGGGAGAGATTAATTAACAAACCAATGTATTTCCATTACCCATGTTGTTGTTCCATTCGATAATGCTATTCAGATAAAACTCCCAGTTAAGGTTTACAAAACAGCACTTCTTTATAAAAACCAGGCAGCTGTGGGTTCTTGTCTTCGGATCTTCCTGTCTCTTCTTTGTCCCTGTTGGGAGATTCTGTGTCAAAGATCACGGATCGAAAAGTTATGTTTCACATATATATTTTTTTACAAGAAGATTGTTACATGCAAGGTCCTGGCAGTCCTCCTCTCAACACTTCAATGTCCCCCATCTCATACCCCAGAGCATCTGATTGGGTCCCTGTTTATTATTAAAGACTTTCAAGAGACGCAATTAAAATTTGAATTGAAATTTATATATTTTCCTGATAAAAATTTAAACTGAGTGGCCAAACTCGAACTATTTATGTCTCCAGGCAATGAACGAATTGAATTGTTCAACCCAGGATTACGTCGTCGTCTTATTGAGAACACTTTTTTTGTGTCTGGTTGTTCTGCTGCTTTTAAATCTCTTAAATGTGCACTAATATGTTTAAAACACATCGCCTCTACAGGAAACAATGAACCATCATAATGAAGATATGTTTACATTTTTATTTTTAAATACTTTACCCTAACATATCGATAAATTTCATGCAATTTCGGCTTAGTTTTTCCCTATATAAACATATAAAACATGAAATAAAGACAATCTCATCTGAACACCATCAGTTGAATCTGCGATAACGTATCTGTGATTTCATTCTACTGACCCACAACATGCATGATTTTTAAAGTGAACGTCTCTTCCATAAGAAGCCAATGAAATAGTCTCATATTATTACATATATACAACGTTTTAGCGGATTGTGGTCTGTGTACATAACCTCTCCGATCCGTCATTCGTGGCACATACATTATATTTGTAACGCCAGTACCAAACTCAATAGTTTTTTTTTCGATTGTGGAGCATTTCTTCTGATAGATGTTGATTTTCTATGAAAAGTTATCAACTGGCAGTTCTTCCCCATGCTCATTTTTCCCGTTGGAGTACACCTCCAACTCTAACGACCATCGATGGCTACTTTAAAAGTTTTTTTAGATGTTTGGAGCAGGTAATACTGGTTTGGTGGTTAATATCGGCTTCAAATGGTCAATTGCCACGTGACATGTTGCTGTACACCGAAAAGTAGTGTTTTTCTTCAGCAAATCGGTTAACGATGCCACTATACTAGAACAGTTTGGAACAGACTTCTGATAGAGTCCGCCGAGTCTGAAGAATTAAAGAAACTCATTCTTCGAGGTTGATCATGGCAATTCCTCAGAAGCCTTCGTCCTCACGTTCCGGAGGGTGCTCAACCTGCCATGACCGATGAACCTCCCAAGAACATCACCTCTGCTTCCGTGAATTCTGTTTTTGATATGTTTGCCATCAGTTTCGCTTCTCGTGGTCGTTCAAAGAGCTCTGCCAACAGACCCTTGTGATCATTCCTTGAATTGCTAAGGATCACTACATCGTCCAAATAGATTACACAATTTGTCAACCCGGCCACAACTTTGTACAAGTGTGTTTTGGTGTGCCGGGCTTGTTCTTCATTCAAAAGTGCATCACTTTAAACTGATATAGCTCATATGGAGTTACAAGCGCAGAGATTTGTTCACCAACTTTGACAATGGTACCTTCCAGTACCCACGCATTATGCCCGACTTGGTGATGTAACTGGCTTGTCCGACTTTCTGGATGCAGTCCTCCAATCTAGAAGTTGGATATGAGTTCGATTTTGTAACGGCATTGGCCGTTCCATAATCCACACGAAGTTCAACACAAATCATCTGGTTTGGTAACTAAGACAATCAGCGAACTCCACGCGCTCTGGCTTGAATCAATGATGTTCTCGTCGAGCATGGTGTTCAACTGCATCTAGTCCTGTCAGCCTTTGAGACGATTAAGTCGAGAGGGATACTGCTTTATCGCAGCAGAATTCCCCACATCTACTTCGTGTTCAATTGCTTTCGTCCTCTCCATGTGATTCTTGCATGTACCCTGACTCTGTCGGAACAAAAAATCTTTCAACACTTTTCTATGCTCCTGAGACAGACAGCTTTCTAATCCATCCCACTCCTCAAGGACTTCATCATTTTAGAATCTGTTTTGAGGTACATCAAAATTCAAAGCAACTGAATTCGATTCCTCACTCTGCTGGGCAGTAACGAACAACTCTTCCTCCAGTTCCTCCTTTGTTGTGTATTACGTTTTCAACATGTTCACATGACATACCCAATACAGTTTTATTTTCTATCTGACATCTTTGCTAAATAGTTCAACTGACTCAACTTTTTCACAGGGACCAGTAAACCTAACTTTAAAGGGATCACCTATGATTGGTAACAGTACTGACAAGTTTTCCCTGTGGGAAAACTTCTGAGTCCCAGATTTTTATCTGCCACCTGCGTAATTCTATGCTGTGCCATTTTTGGGTGCTCTTTTGCTGAATCACTGACTAAATTTAGTATCTCCCTCAATTCCGTTACATGATTTAATTGTGTGATCTTCGACTTTGACCCTGTCATTTGTTTCTTTAATTAATTCCAAAGGGCAATCACTTCATGTGCGAATATGAACTTAAAAGGAATTGACTGAGTGGATTTGTTTGGAACATTCTTAATGGCAAACAATACGAATGGGATATCTTTGTCCCAATCATTCGGGTAATCTTGACAGTATGCTCTCTTCATGGTTTCAAGGTCTTAAGCCATCTTTCTAAAGTTCCCAACGATTCAGGAAGATATGCACTAAGATTTAAAGTGTTGTATCTCAGCTATCAAAAACCTCCTTAAGCAGTTGTACAGTAAAATTTGACCCTTAGTCTGACTAGTTAGGTCATAGCATGTGAAGAAAGCTACTAACTCCTCTACCAGAATTGTGGCCTTGATACTCCGGGAAGGAATTGCCATTGGAAATATGGATAGCACATCCATTGTAGTCAACAAGCACTGGTTCTGACATTTAGTTCTCGGAAGGGGATGCACGCAATCAATTCTAATCCACCTGAAAGATTCTCCAACTGTGGTAATTGGCAACAAAGGCGTGTTTTTATTGCCGCCTGAGACTTACCTGCCATTTGACATGTATGACATTGTCAGAAAAAGCAACCACATCCCGTGTGCATTCCAGGCCAAGAGAAATGTTTAGTATTTAGCTTGCGTGTTTCGTCACCCTCGGGGACCCCCTATAGGTAGTTCATGTGCTACCCATAACACTTCCTCTCTATGTTGTAGCTGCAACACAGTCTTGTGTACTTCGGCCCACTGCACGAATCACATCAAGTAGTGTATCAGCTGACCTAAACTCAACTCCTTCATCTTTCTTTTTACTTGTCATTTGGTGCTGTGCCTATTGAGAGTGGGATCTGTTCAACACACAGTCTGGGAAAATAGAAAGATATTTCTGTTTTAACTCCTCAGTTTCTTCGTCTTCCTTGGGCTTCTCCACAATAAGGGGAGTCACTTCCAAATTGGATCTTGCCAAATCATTTCCAAGCACAAGCTGAATTCGTGGAACTGACACTCTGTCTATCACGCGCAGCGTAAATTTCCCCGGCTTAAAGTGGGGCTCCAACGTGATCTTACATAAGGGAACGCTAAATTTCTGCTCATATATACCTCAAATTACAACACTCATGGGAAATAGATATGAAAGGGTACATATTCGCCCATCCCTTACTACCAGCAACTGGTTAGATCGTGTCACTCTCGTGCCACCAGTTTAGCTTCTTTAAACACTTCTATTTTCCACAACGCCTTTAATTAACGACAAGTACTGTCCGTATTCAAATACTTTCCGTATTCAACTTTGCCAGAATGGAAACAGCTGAGTCCTTTCACCCCTTTCGACTCTCTTGGACTTCTTTTTTCCTGCTCTAATAGCTTCCAAGTGCAGGAAGGTTCTTGGTTTAGTAATGCAGAATCTCCCCTTCTGCCAATTTGGATCCTTCACAGGACGAATATCTGTTCAAAAGCTTGTCTTATGCACCAGCATGTACTCATCTACTAATTCTGTTGTCCTTCTGACTTTCCGAAATCTTTTTTTCCTCCACGTGAATTCTTGCAATCTCTAAAAGTGTGTTTTTGAACTCCTCCAGCAGAATTATCTCTCTAATAGCCTGAAATATCCTCTCTTTATCCAAATAAGAATCCATCCATCAAAGTATTGTGTTTATTTCTTTTTAACTCAACATAAGTATGACCTGTGTTTCAGACACGCTCTCGATATACATCTGGTACCGGTTCAGAAGCACTCAAAGGAGCCTGTTTTACTCATTCATAATCTTTTCACACCTCACGTAATATCATACCAAATCCCTTACTCGCTCTGACTTCGAGTTTAGTCTGAACTCGCATTACCCATCAATCCTCGGACCATTCCATCTGCCTAGCCATGTTTTTGATTGAAATGAAGAAGGCTTCAACATCATCCTCATCAAAATGTTGCGGAGTGGTGACACATTTACATATATCACTAATTTCTCTTTTAATTTCCATCCTGCTAACTTGACTTTGCTGACAAAGTCGCAACTTCTCAAGTTCAAATTTTCTCTCTCCTTCTCTCTCTTCTCTGTTCCTTTCTTATCTCCCTTTGCTCATCCAAGGAACTTCTCTCTCTTTTTCCTCCCTCTATATCTCCCGTCTCTCTGTCTCTCTCTCCTTCTCTTCTCTAACTTTTTCTCATTCTTCTCCCCCCTTTCTTTCTCTCTCCCTCTCGCTTTCCTCTCTCTCGCTTTGTTTATCTTCTCACTCCATTTTCCTCGAGACTAATTTAGGTAACATCATCAGTGGCGACCTCGCAGTGAAGCGAAGCTGTTGTCTCCTGCTTTCTATTTATAGGTTTGTCCTGGATGGGGTTGCTGGGATTTCTAGTGATGTCATTTCCTGTTCGTTTTCCGAGTGGTTGACAGATGGTATCCAGATCTACATGTTTGTTTATGGCGTTGTGTTTGGAGTACCAATCCTCTAGGAATTCTCTGGCATATCTTTGCTTAGCCTGTCCCAGGATAGATGTGTTGTTCCAGTCGAAATGTTTTCTTTTCATCCGTGTGTAGGGCTACGATGGAGAGAGGGTCGTGTCTTTTTGTGGATAGCTGGTGTTCGTGTATCCTGGTGGCTAACCTTGTTCCTGTTTGTCCTACGTTGTCTTCGTGGCAGTCCTTGCATGGAATTTTGTAGATGACGTTGGTTTTGACCATGAGTTGTAGTGGGTCTTTTAAGTTTGCTAGTTTTTATTTGAGAGTGTTGGTGGGTTTGTTTGCTACTAGGATTCCGAGGGGTCTTAGTAGTCTGGCTGTCATTTCTGAAACTTCTTTGATATATCGTAAGGTTGTTCGTGTTTTTGGCTGTGTTTGGTCTGCTTGTCGTGGTTCGTTCTCGAGGAATCTGCAGACTGTACTTTTTGAGTGACCGTTCTTCATGAATACGTTGTATAGGTGGTTCATCTCTGTTTTCTGACGTTCGTCTGTGCTGCAGTGTATGGTGCCTCGTTGGAATAGTGTTCTGACAACCTTCGTTTGTGTGTGTTGGGGTGGTTGCTGGTGTAGTTAAGTATTTGGTCACTGTTTGTCGGTTTTCTGTATACGCAGGTTTGTAGTTCTCCGTTGTCCTTTCTTTCGACTGTGACGTCGGTTGCTGTCGGTTTCTTCAGCCTGGCACTCCATCCACAACGCCATAAACAAATACATATATCTAGATACCATCTATCAACCTCTCAGAAAACGAAAAGGAAATGACATCACCACAAACCTCACGAACCCCATCCAGGACAAATATATAAATAGAAAGCAAGGAGACAACAGCTTCGCTTCACTTAGAGGTCCCACTGATGATGTTACCTAGCCAGGTAATGAAACGTCTGGATCTCAAACCTACAGCTCAGCGAGCAAACCTACACCCGAAACCTCAATCTGAGCTACAAACCTTACAACAGCAGTGTAACTGATGAAAGGGACGACAGGCTCTGTTGTTTTCTGTGGTTCTCTACTGTTTCTGATTCAGTGCTCCCAGCGCTCTGGCTCAAGTTCGATTTCCAGTCGAGGAATGGGAATTTTCCTGTGCTCGTTTGTCGTAGTGGCAGCATTCCTAAATTAGGAAATGATGGATGTGGCTGAGAAGTGGTCATGTTTTGTCAAAAAACACGGTTCAGGTTAACATAAGACAAAGAGCTGCGGATGCTGGAAATGTGACACAAAAACATGGAATGCTGGAGAAACTCAGCGCCTGGCAGTATCCATGGAGCAAAGTAGAGTTAGTGTTTCAGATCGACAGAAGCAGGTTCGTTCGGTATTTCAACATTGTAATGCAGGCACATTTTCAGTATTATGTGTGGGATCATCATATTTATCAAAACTTCTCATTCGTTGCCAACCATCACTTTTACAAATTTAGAAGGTTTGTTTTGGCGGTAATGCTGCTTCCGTTTCCATGAGCTGGTGACAAGCTGTGCTTTAATGGTTACCTTTTTCTTTTCCTTTCTGTCACTTAGCAGCCATGTCAAGTGGACAATTGACCCTTTCAGTGTCTTCCACAATGTGAGTTTCCATTTGTCTTTCTATGTCTGTTCATTGTCCCCTTCTTTCACAGTCTCTGTCCAAATCCCTCATTTCCCATTTCTGGTCTTTGGAAACTCTGACTGCAGAAGACAGTGTGAAAGTGCAGCTGATGAGGCAATTTCTCCTCCCGCTGACTGGAGTGTGGAGAACTGGGCTCACATTCTCTAGATAATATATCTGTCACTTAGGCCTGAGGCCTTCGACATGTTTCCTTTTAAGTTCCAAATACAATTTATAATATTTTGCTTTTCGTGTAAAATTAATGAACAGTTACAGCAGAGAATGATCAGCGTGTGATAACCGCAGTGATTCCTCCCTCACCTCGTTCTTCCCAACAAACTGAGAATGAAGGACGGAGAATAAACGAGGAGGTGAAACAAAAACGCTTCTAGAACCGAGGTAAGAAACTCCAAATCGAATTAGCAGAACAAAACAACGAGGTGTCAAAGAGGTCCGTACTCGATGTGATTGTTCAGTGTTCGAGATGGGAAAGCTATCCAGCCTGAGGCACCTTTATGACTCTTGTTGCTGACTGAATCAGAAAGCAGATGTTTCACCAGACCTCCACGTGTCTCACTTTGCTGTCCCCACCACCTCCCCCGACCAGGTTTACATTTTCCTGCTCTTCTATGAGGTAAATGATACAACGTCATTTCGTGTCTATCACTTTCTCAGTTCCAGTTCCAACATGGCTTCGATTTCAGAGCACATGTGAAGGTTAGACTGTAAACCCATTCATTCCTGTTGCGAAATGATTGAGTCGCTAACATGCGAACTGCAGCAAAGCATGATTCAGGATTTCTGATGTTGGTTCATTCGCATTGAAAAACTGCAGACAAAATCAAAATGAGACCTTTCAGAGACTATCTTGGGATTAATTTGACAGAGAGGCAACATCAACAATCCGTGGTGCACTGTGACACCAGAAGATAAGTGTTACCTTGTTTCCAAACCGTGTTGCCTTCGCACTGAAAGTAAACGCGGTACCTTTGTCACAGAAAGGGTGAGGGCACGGAAACTGCACTCCTTACCAGGATGATAATTGCTGCTGTACACGTTGGCGCACGTTCAAGACAAGCTATGAGAGCAGCTTAACAAAGTTTCAGACATCAATTAATTGTAATTGCTTTCCATTTCACTTCTACAACAGGTATGGATTGTTTGCATCCAATTAGAAGGACTATGGTAGCAGATATCCGGAGAAACTACCACGGCAAATCCCACGCTGTTTTTTTCAGTTTTGGCGGGTCTAAATCCGAGCAATCCATCATTAGCAGCAGCATGACGATTCGTCGTGCTCATGAGTTGAAAGGTTCAAGAAACTAAGTCATTCCCTTCTTCTCCGGGGTATCTTCGGATGATCAGTGAATCATATCTCATTGATAGAGACATGTTTCTAAAAGTGTCAGGTTCTAAGCAGACACCTGCAATGGGTCGGGAACAAGTGAAGAAGCGAAGTGGGAAAGTCAAATAAAAGTGCATGGCAATGATGACTGGAACGCATGAGGCAGGAAGTAATCGTGGAGCTGGTGGTGTTAGGCTCACTGTTGATGCCAATGGGTCTGCCTACACTGCCCACTGTAGATTCTGGCTCACACTTACTCCAGGTCAATTCACCACAATAACCCTCTTCCTCTTGGTTTGAGGATCCCTCTGGTTGTGTGAACGCGGTCAATGTGCCAAGAAAGGATGGACACATTCTCCTTATTCTATCCGTTTAAACAGATGAACAGTACAGTTTGAAACCAATGTAAGTGCACATTGACTTTCCCTGTACATTTTCAGTGGAGAATGTTAAACTGTGAAATGTCTGTGCAAAAGCGGGCATTGATTGCAATTCTCACCAAACAACATTTTACACAAAAAAGAAAAACATTTCCAAACCTTTTGTGATGAAGTGCTTAGAGAAATACAAGTGTGGATGGGTAAACACACACCTAGTGTAGGCACTGTGACTCGGTTCGTTAAAGTGCTTCTCTACTAAACAAGAGAACTTGGATTCAAATGCCAGTTGTGAATATCCACTCTTTCAAAGGCTCATTGTTTCATCTTCTTCAGATGTCATATTGCTGATCCCGCAGCTTTCTGACTTTGAGCTCAGCCTGTTGTGATTTGATGCTCCTAGAGTTATTCCCTCCTTTTTTCTCCACCAATGAATGTTGTTTCTTCCAGTTAATACAAACTGGAATTTCTTTCCCTTGTCCCACATTTTTTTTTTCTTCTGTTGCTCTCGTTCCTTCACTCCTAGTTTTAGTGGGAAGACCGAGTTGAGGCAGCAGACACTGCAGATTTGTCGGGAAATGTTGTGGCCATAGCACAGACACCAAGAGCTGATCAGCTTCATTTTCTGCAGACAGCGATCATTCATCTTTCACCAACATTAAATACATCATTGTCATCCTATATTTCGGATGAAACTGCTTTTATTTCCGTAGGAAAAGATGTTGCATTTAGAATTCGAAAGACTCATAACATGTTGAGTAAATAATGTCTCCTTACCGCAGCCCTAAGTAAATGATACATTATCAGGAGAATTTGGGCCCAGCTATACACAATCCAGTCATTGGCGGGAGGACATAGTCTCTCAGCAACTTCACAATACACTGCATCCGAATGTGAGACATTTCAAAGACCAGAAATGGGAAATGAGGAATATGAACAGATTGAGCGTCAGAAAATGTGAAACAGCGTGTTGCATGCATCACACAAAGAGACAAATACAGACTCCATTGATTTATACAAAGGGGGGACCAATTCTCCATTCGACATGGCTGCTGAGTGAGACAAAGTAAAAGAAAAAAGTAACAATATAAGCACAAACCTTCAGCAGCTGAAAGGCTATGGAAACAGCTTTACAGTCGATGAAACCATTTCAAATATGTCGAAATGACGGGTGTCAGCGAATGAGAAATTTTGATAAAAATGTTGACAAAAATGGTCATTTCCCCGGCATCATGATATGGCAATCTGTTTCTGTCGATCTGAAACATTAACTCTGTTTCTCTCCACACATGCTGCAAGGCGCATAGTCTATCAGTCAATCCCTGATTTTGTTTTAGATTTCCATCAACCGTAGTAATTTATTTTGTGTTAGCATGAATCACGTTTGGCACAAAAGTGAATCAATTCTCAGCTCCACACTTCGTTTCCTGTTTCACAAACACTGTCATCACAATGGGCGGGAAGTGCCGAACTCCCATCTCCAGATTGGGAACTGAACGTGCGCCGTGGCAGTGAGTGAGCAGATCCATAACGATTACTTCACCAACGAGGGCGACAGAAAACACTGTCTCCTTTCTCAATGACACTGCTTTTGCATTTTCCTTTCGGATCAGTCTCGCTGCAGATCGGTTTCCCCCGTCTTATATTTTTTACAGCTTTGAAAAATGACCACTTGGCCCATCACGCTTTGTGGCTCAGAGACATCATTCTATTATAGTCCTACTTTTCGTTTTTGACACATAATCTTGTTTATTCTGATGTTTCCAGGGCAAACGCCAATGAAATTCTCCCTGTGATCGTAAGTGATAGAATAATGGGACTGAAGTTTGACATGGTCATACCATGTTGTAGGAGAAAGTGAGATGCTGGAGATCAGAGCTGAAAATGTGTTGCTGGAAAGTCGCAGCAGCTCCTTGGATGCTACCTGACCTGCTGCGATTTTCCAGCAACACATTTTCATATTATGTTGTAACCCCCTTGAGAAACTCATCCTCATTTTCAGCCACAGTGGAAGATATACGGACACATCTCCCCAGAGGGACAGAGGTCGTAGGATTATACACGTTCCATGTGTTTCATGTTTAAAGTTTCTTCGACAAAACACAGCTTTAGGTTGAACGCAAGTCCATTTTCCAGTTAATATAAAACGTTGCAGTGAGCTGTGATATAAAATCGACAGTGAGCTGTAATAATCCCACAGGTTGTTCATGTGTAATGTTCAATTTCCCAAAATCTACCGACCTGTGGCACCTGAGAATCAGAAAGAACAGCGACAAGCAAATAACCCTCATTTAAATCAAATGACACACGGCAAACTCGAAACACTTTCACGTCGGGTCTCGTTTTGCTTCTCTGCCTGTCTCATCTCCATCTCCTTCTGACCATCCAATTCCGAAGTCACTGAGCTGTTTGATATAAACACAGGAAGATCGTAAATCCAATGATTACCTGAAAGCAGGGCCATGGAATATTAAACACCGAGTATAGAGAAGGTATGTGCTTGCACACGGCAGGATAAAGAGATACCAGGATCTTATCTTCCCGATTCTCATAGGATGCACTTTGGCAGTTATACCCAATCCCAATGTTCCAATCGATACCAGATCTGGAACACAGATCGGGTAGAATCAGTTCCACCCCTTGCCAGCTCAGGTACATTTTGCAAAAGTTGTCCAGTAACTGCAGTTGGTCCCAGGTCGACAGAACAGAAAATGTCTTTTGGCGCTTGCACTGTTCACATCTCTTTTCCAATTTGGTGGTCCATCAGTTCAAACGTATTTGCCCATGTATATGTGCAACTGAACGGTTTGATGAGTGTGCTGGAGATTTGCACCAATCCTTACCTGGATCAAGTGTATCCTCACGCCCTGATTTGATCCCAAACAATAGGATGTGTAGGAAACTTCGGTTTTCTCTGCCCTCAGCCGTAGTCGGAAGGATTCCAGCCTCCGTGGGGAATTCCCAATGGATTTCAAGTCGAACACTTTAACTATTCGCCCACGGCAGCAGAACCACGCCAGCGGTATACCTTTCCAGTTCTCTCTTTCTCCGTGGAGCTGAGGCAGAGTTAATCATTGCTGGGTTCATTTGAATTCAAAGATCAAAGCTTCCGAAAGGGCTAAATTTCGGTATATGGTGGGACTGGATCCTCCATGCCAATAGATGGAATGGGCACAGAGGTCAAAACAAAAGCAGAAATTGCAGGAAAAATAACTCAACAGGTCTTGCAGCATCTGTGGAGACAGATTCAGATACAATGTTTCAAAGTTTCTTCAGATCATTATTAGAGGTTTGCTTTCCACCACATGTAATGCAAAACCTGGTGGATTTCCCCAGAAGTTTCTGTTTTTCTTTCAGTGTCCCGAAATCCGCAGTCTATAACATAAGTCATTAAAAGAATACAGAAACACGTTTGTGGTTCCGGATAAGATTACTGTTTTAGGGAACAATTTGCTGACCCAATTTAAAACCCAGAACTGTGCAGGAAAGAAGGCGGATGAAGTGAGAACAGTCATAGATCCGCGCCTGAAGATCTCAAACAACCGACCTTTCATTTAATAGCCGCAAGTGTTGACCAATTTCGGCAGAGAGACGGTTGAATCCAGAGCTTGCATGGCCCTCTAAAACTGGCTTTTACTGATTTCAAGTTTGGCCTGCCACTCCCTGAATGTCAATTTTCCTCTGAGTATTGCTTGCCCAAAATAAAGTCTGATATATTCATTGTGGAGACAAGGTCACAGTCTGATCGCACCCTCTGCAGACACATTCATGTCACCGGTAACCTGCTCTTCTATAACCAGGACTGTATCCATTTGAACCATTCACTGGTCTTTTCACTGCGGAGAGCGGCGCGAGCCGGGCGAAAATGAGGTTGAAGCGCAGAGCCGGTCGGGAAGGTAGGTGAGTAGTTTTTAAAGCACTTACCTGAAGACAAACGGTCTTTTCACTGCGGAGAGCGGCGCCAGCCGGGCGGAAGTGAGGTCGAAGCGCAGAGCCGGTCGGGAAGGTAGGTGAGTAGTATTTGAGTGGGAGTTAGGCTGGAAGCTAAAAGCTAGGACAGACAGAGTCGTCATCTCTGGGTTGTTGCCGGTGCCACGTGACAGTGAGGCAAGGAATAGGGAGAGAGTGCAGTTGAACACGTGGCTGCAAGGATGGTGTAGGAGGGAGGGCTTCAGGTATTTGGACAATTGGACTGCATTCTGGGGAAGGTGGGACCTGTACAAACAGGACGGGTTGCACCTGAACCAGAAGGGCACCAATATCTTGGGGGGTAGGTTTGCTAGCACTCTTCGGGGGGGGTTTAAACTAATTTGGCAGGGGGATGGGATCCGGACTTGTAGTCCAGCAAGTAAGCTAGCTGTGTTTCAGGATGTCCAAGAATGTAGGAAGGCTGTGGAGAAGGTAGCACTGACAGGGAATACTTGCAGGCATAGAGTTGGGCTCAAGTGCGTATACTTCAACGCAAGAAGTATCAGAAATAAGGTGGGGGAACTTAAGGCATGGATCAGTACCTGGGACTATGATGTTGTGGCCATCACGGAAACGTGGATAGAAGAGGGACAGGAATGGTTGTTGGAGGTTCCTGGTTACAGATGTTTCAGTAAGATTAGGGAGGGTGGCAAAAAAGGAGGGGGGTGGCATTGCTAATTAGAAATGGTATAACGGCTGCAGAAAGGAAGTTTGAGGGGGATCTGCCGTTGGAGGTAGTATGGGCTGAAGTCAGAAATAGGAAAGGTGCAGTCACCTTGTTGGGTGTTTACTATAGGCCCCCCAATAGCAGCAGAGATGTGGAGGAACAGATTGGGAAACAGATTTTGGAAAGGTGCAGAAGCCACAGGGTCGTAGTCATGGGCGACTTCAACTTCCCAAATATTGATTAGAAGCTCTTTAGATCACGTAGATTGGATGGGGCGGTGTTTGTGCAGTCTGTCCAGGAAGCATTTCTAACACAGTATGTAGATTGTCCAACCAGAGGGGAGGCCATATTGGATTTGGTACTAGGTAATGAACCGGGACAAGTGATGGGCTTGTTAGTGGGTGAACATTTTGGTGATGGTGACCACAATTCTGTGACTTTCACCTTGGTTATGGAGAGAGATAGGTGCGCAAAGCAGGGTAGATTTTACAATTGGGGGAAGAGAAATTACGATGTTGTAAGACAGGATTTGAGGAGCATAAATTGGGAGCATAGGCTGTCAGGGAAGGATGTGCTGGAAATGCGGAACTTTTTCAAGGAGCAGATACGACGCGTCCTTGATATGTATGTACCTATCAGGCAAGAAAGAAAAGGTCGTGTGAGGGAGCCTTGTTTGACGAGGGAGGTTGAGTGTCTAGTAAAGAGGAAGAAGGAGGCTTACATAAGGTAGAGGAAACAGGGTTCAGACAGAGCAGTGGAGGGATACAGGATAGCCAGAAGGGACCTGAAGAAAGGGATCAGGAGAGCTAAGAGAGGGCATGAAAAATCCTTGGCGGATAGGATCAAGGAAAACCCCAAGGCATTTTATGCGTATGTGAGAAACCTGGGACTTCGATGTTGTGGCCATTACAGAGACGTGGGTAGAACAGGGACAAGAATGGCTGTTGCACGTTCCAGGGTTCAAATGTTTTAGTAGGATCAGACATGGGGGTAAAAAAGGGGGAGGCGTGGCATTACTTGTCAAAGACAGTATCACAGCAGTGGAATGGACGATGGAAGAGGACTTGCCATCTGAGGTAGTTTGGGCTGAGGTTAGAAATAGGAAAGGTGAGGTCACCCTGTTAGGTGTTTTCTACAGGCCTCCTAATAGTCCTAGAGAAGTAGAGGATAATATTGCGAGGATGATTCAGGAAAAGAGTGAAGGTAGCAGGGTGGTTGTTATGGGGGACTTTAACTTCCCAGATATTGACTGGGAGAGCTATAGCTCGAGAGACTGGGAGAGCTATAGCTCGAGTTCATTAGATGGGTCGGTGTTTGTACAATGTGTGCAGGAGGGTTTCCTGACACAATATGTCGACAGGCCAACAAGAGGGGAGGCTATATTGGATTTGGTTCTAGGTAATGAACCAGGCCAGGTGTTAGACTTGGAGGTAGGTGAGCACTTCGGGGACAGTGACCACAACTCGGTGACTTTTACTTTAGTGATGGAGAGGGATAATCGTGCGCCGCAGGGCAAGAGCTATAGCTGGGGGCAGGGAAATTATGATGCAGTGAGGCATGACTTAGGATGTGTGGATTGGAAAAACAGGCTTCAAGAGAAGAACACTAATGAGATGTGGGGATTGTTCAAGGAGCAGCTACTGCGTGTCCTCGATAGGTATGTACCAGTCAGGCATGGTGTAAAGGGCCTTGTGAGGCAGCCGTGGTTTAGTAAGGAATTGGAGTCCCTTGTGAAAGGGAAGAAGGCGGCATATGTAAAGATGAGGCGTGAAGGTTCAGTAGGGGCGATTGAGAGTTATAAGGTAGCCAGGAAGGAGCTAAAGAGGGAGCTAAGAGAAGCGAGAAGGGGACATGAAAAGTCTTTAGCTGGTAGGATTAGGGAGAACCCAAAGGCTTTCTATAGGTATGTCAAGAATAAAAGGATGACTAGGGTAGGTATCGGTCCAGTCAAGGATAGTAGTGGGAAGTTGTGTGTGGAGGCGGAGGAGATTGGAGAGACATTAAATCAGTACTTTTCATCAGTATTCACTCAGGAACAGGACACTGTTGCTGATGTGAATATGGAATCACAAATAATTAGAATGGATGCCCTGGAAATATGCAGGTAAGAGGTTTTGGGAATATTGGAAAGGATGAATATAGATAAGTCTCCTGGGCCTGATGGCATTTACCCCAGGATCCTATGGGAAGCTAGGGAGGAGATAGCAGAGCCATTGGCCTGGATTTTTATGTCGTCATTGTCTACGGGAATAGTACCAGAGGACTGGAGGATAGCGAATGTGGTCCCATTGTTCAAGAAAGGGAGTAGGGATAGCCCTAGTAACTATAGGCCAGTGAGTCTGACTTCAGTGGTGGGCAAAGTCTTAGAGAGAATGGTAAGGGATAAGATTTATGAACATCTGGGTAGGAATAACGTGATCAGGGATAGCCAGCATGGTTTTGTGAAGGGCAGGTCGTGCCTCACAAACCTTATTGAGTTCTTTGAGAAGGTGACTAAGGAAGTGGATGAGGGTAAAGCAGTAGATGTTGTGTATATGGATTTTAGTAAGGCGTTCGATAAGGTTCCCCATGGTAGGCTAATGCTAAAACTTCGGAGGTATGGCATTGAGGATACATTAGAGGTTTGGATTAGGAATTGGCTGGCTGGAAGGAGACAGAGGGTAGTAGTTGATGGATTATGTTCATCTTGGAGCGCAGTTACTAGCGGTGTACCACAAGGATCTGTTTTGGGACCATTGCTTTTTGTTATCTTTATAAATGATCTAGAGGAAGGACTTGAAAGCTGGGTAAGCAAGTTTGCGGATGACACAAAAGTCGGTGGAGTTGTGGATAGTGAGGAAGGAAGTGGTAGGTTACAGCGGGATATAGATAAGTTGCAGAGCTGGGCGGAAATGTGGCAAATGGAATTCAATGTAGCTAAGTGCGAAGTCGTTCACTTTGGTAGGAATAACAAGATGATGGATTACTGGGCTAATGGTAGGCTACTTGGTAGTGTGGATGAGCAGAGGGATCTTGGTGTCTATGTACACAGATCTCTGAAAGTTGCCACCCAGGTAAATAGTGCTGTGAGGAAGGCATATGGTGTACTGGGCTTTATTGGCAGAGGAATTGAGTTCCGGAGTCCTGAGGTCATGTTGCAGTTGTATAAGACTCTGGTGAGGCCTCATCTGGAGTATTGTGTGCAGTTTTGGTCGCCATACTATAGGAAGGATGTGGAAGCTTTAGAACGAGTGCAGAGGAAGGTTTACCAGGATGTTGCCTGGAATGGTAGGAAAATCTTATGAGGAAAGGCTGAGGCACTTGGGGCTGTTCTCATTGGAGAAGAGAAGGTTTAGGGGAGATCTGATAGAAGTGTATAAGATGATTAGGGGTTTAGATAGGGTAGATACTAAGAACCTTTTACCGCTAATGGAGTCAGGTGTTACTAGGGGACATAGCTTTAAATTAAGGGGTGGTAGGTATAGGACAGATGTTAGGGGTAGATTCTTCACACAGCGGGTTGTGAGTTCATGGAATGCCCTGCCCGTATCAGTGGTGAACTCTCCTTCTTTATGGTCATTTAAGAGGGCATTGGATAGGCATTTGGAAGTTATTGGGCTAGTATAGGTTAGGTAGGATTCGGTCGGCGCAACATCGAGGGCCGAAGGGCCTGTACTGCGCTGTATCCTTCTATGTTCTTCTATGAGAATGACGAGAACGAGGGTAGGCCCGATCAAGGACAGTAGTGGGAGATTGTGTATTGAGTCGGAAGAGATAGGAGAGGTCCTGAATGAGTACTTTTCTTCAGTATGTACGAACGAGAGGGATCGTATTGTTGAAGAGGAGAGTGTGAAACGGACTGGTAAGCTAGAAGAGATACTTGTTAGGAAGAAAGATGTGTTGGACATTTTGAACAACTCGAGGATAGACAAGTCTCCCGGATCTGACGGGATATATCCTAGGATTATGTGGGAAGCAAGAGAGGAAATTGCAGTACCGTTGGCAATGATCTTTTCGTCTTCACGGTCAACAGGGGTGGTACCAGGGAATTGGAGAGTAGCGAATGTTGTGCCCTTGTTCACAAAAGGGAATAGGGATAACCCCGGGAATTACAGGCCAGTTAGTCTTACTTCTGTGGTAGGCAAAGTAATGGAAAGGGTACTGAGGGATAGGATTTATGAGTATCTGGAAAGACACTGCTTGATTAGGGACAGCCAGAACGGATTTGTGAAGGGTAGGTCTTGCCTTACAAGTCTTATTGAATTCTTTGACCAAACATGTGGATGAGGGTAGAGCAGTGGATGTAGTGTACATGGATTTGAGTAAGGCATTTGATAAGGTTCCCCATGGTAGGCTTATGCGGAAAGTCAGGAGGCATGGGATAGAGGGAAACTTGGCAAATTGGATTGAAAACTGGCTAACCGGTCGAAGTCAGAGAGTGGTGGTAGGTGGTAAATATTCAGCCTGGAGCCCAGTTATAAGTGGAGTTCCGCAGGGATCAGTTCTGGGTCCTCTGCTGTTTGGAATTTTTATTAATGACTTGGATGAGGGAGTCGAAGGGTGGGTCAGTAAATTTGCAGATGACACGAAGATTGGTGGAGTTGTGGACAGTGAGGAGGGCTGTTGTCGTTTGCAAAGGGACTTAGATATGATGCAGAGCTGGGCTGAGGAGTGGCAGATGGAGTTCAACCCTGCCAAGTGTGAGGTTGTGCATTTTGGAAGAACAAATAAGAACGCGGAATACAGGGTTAACGGTAGAGTTCTTAGTCAGGTGGAGGAACAGAGGGATCTTGGGGTCTATGTACATAGATCTTTGAAAGTTGCCACTCAGGTGGAAAGAGCTTGTAAGAAGGCCTATGGTGTATTATCGATCATTACCAGAGGGATTGAATTCAAGAGTCGTGAAGTGATGTTGCAGCTGTACAGGACTTTGGTTAGGCCACATTTGGAGTACTGTGTGCAGTTCTGGTCGCCTCACTTTAGGAAAGATGTGGAAGCTTTGGAGAGGGTGCAGAAAAGATTTACCAGGATGTTGCCTGGAATGGAGAATAGGACATACGAGGACAGGTTGAGAGTTCTCGGCCTTTTCTCCTTGGAACGGCGAAGGATGAGGAGTGACTTGATAGAGGTTTATAAGATGATCAGGGGAATAGATAGAGTAGACAGTCAGAAACTTTTTCCCCGCGTACAACTGAATATTACAAGGGGACATCAATTTTAGGTGAAGGGTGGAAGATATAAGGAAGATGTCAGGGGTGGGTTCTTTACCCAGAGAGTGGTGGGGGCATGGAATGCGCTGCCCGTGGGAGTGGTAGAGTCGGAATCATTGACGACCTTTAAGCGGCAACTGGATAGGTACATGGATGGGTGCTTAATCTAGGATAGATGTTCGGCACAACATCGTGGGCCGAATGGCCTGTTCTGTGCTGTATTGTTCTATGTTCTATGTTCTATGTTCTATTCAGTGTCTTATCTGTACCAGAGCTTTCTAATTGTTCCAAAACCGAGATGATGTTTAAATTCCTGATGTCTAGGAATGAGGATCCTATCAATATTTCAGATCTGAGCATGTCTGAAGAACATCAGAGTGAATGGTCCGGCCTCTTAACGAAGGGAATGGTGTCTGGACTGTCTCTGCTCAGTTGGGCGGTTCACACTGCATTTCCCTCTAATTCTGCTTCCCAATCTGGTCGTAAAGATTCACAAAAGTGCACACTAGATTTCCTGTTGTATTTCGTTATAAAAAATCCACCTGCCAACTGACAATGTTTTCCCAAATTCACTTCACAAACCTCCGCCTTACAACATTACCAGGCATGAGGAAATCCCCTTTTCTGGACAGATTGCCGAGGGAGGTAAGGTCTTTTTTTGGAGGAAAGGTGAGCCGGATATTTCCACAGACTGTTCATAATGACGTTGGAAGGAGCAGTGAGGATGGGCAATTTGATAAACAGTAGGAAGTGTTGTCACTCACCAGGGCCAGTTACCTGAGCACTGGGATTGAAGATTTTTGAATGGAAGGCAGCACGTGCGCAGAATAAATGCAAGGATTATTGCATGTATTCGACAATCGAGCAGTATCCGTCGAAAGAGAAACTGGAGTGTATTTGTGTTTCAGACCTCGAGTTTCCTAAATGTAGACAAATGTCCAGAACTGTTTGATGTGACTGGGTTTTGAAGTTTGAAAAATAATTCGTACTGCAGGAGGTAAGTCGAAACTCAAGTTGCGAAGCTGTAGCCGATAGAATTCGAACCAATGCAGAGAAACCCCGGAAGGATTGCTAACGCATGACCTTATCCCCTCAGCCGCAGCTACGTGGGGCGTGGTGACCCTTAGCATTGCTTCTGGAATGGAGGCTTCCAACCTGAAAGACTGCTTCTTGGCTTGCTCTATCTGCACAATGATCTCAATATTTGCTTTCCATATATATTTGTTAAGAACGGAGGAAGCTGATGGGAGTTGAACTGAACGACACACATTGATGTTGGATAGCGTGGATGGGAAGAATCCATTTTCATGCGCAGTGAGATTAATAAACTTGGTAATGGATCGAGAAAGAAAGATGTCGTTTCATTTGTATAGTGTCTGCCAGCGCCAAATGGATCACAGCTGATGAAGTGTTTTTGAAGCAGAATCGTCATCGGCAAATCGAATTTGTAAATCAGGGCAGATTGTTTAACCAGAGGTCAAAAACGAAAATAATTCCAATGCTCAGAATTGCCACTGGACACAAGAGTGAATGCAGACCTAACTTTAGAGATTTGTTTTGCTTTGATTTAAACGTGGGATAGTGTAGGACCAGAGGATCTAATGTTAGAGGAAGGGGTTGCCCATTTAAGACACAAATGAGGAGGACATTCTCTCTTTCAGAGGGCAGAACATTTGTTGATTTCCTTACAACAGAGGACTGACAAGGCTGGGTACATTCACGACTGAGGAAAAGAGACATTAACGCACTTTGGGAATCAAGGACCATGGGGTTAAGGCAGAATGGTGGAGTTGAGGATTAAATCTTCGAGTAAAAAGTGAGGTCTGCAGATGCTGGAGATCAGAGCTGAAAATGTGTTGTTGGTTAAAGCACAGCAGGTTAGGCAGCATCCAAGGAACGGGAAATTCGACGTTTCAGGCCATGAGCCCTTCATCAGGAATGAGGAGAGTGTGCCAGGCAGGCCAAGATAAAAGGTAGGGAGGGGGGACTTGGCGGAGGGGCGATGGAGATGTGATAGGTGGAAGGAGGTCAAGGTGAGGATGATAGGCCGGAGTGGGGTGGGGGCGGAGAGGTCAGGAAGAAGATTGCAGGTTAGGAGGGCGGTGCTGAGTTGAGGGAACCGACTGAGACAAGGTGGGGGGGAGGGGAAATGAGGAAACTGGAGAAATCTGAGTTCATTCCTTGTGGTTGGAGGGTTCCCAGGCGGAAGATGAGGCGCTTTTCCTCCAACAGTCGTGTTGTTATGTTCTGCCGATGGAGGAGTCCAAGGACCTGCATGTCCTCGGTGGAGTGGGAGGGAGTGTTAAAGTGTTGAGCCATGGGGTGGTTGGGTTGGTTGGTCCGGGCGTCCCAGAGGTGTTCCCTGAAGCGTTTCGCAAGTAGGCGGCCCGTCTCCCCAATATAGAGGAGGCCACATCGGGTGCAGCAGATGCAATAGATGATGTGTGTGGAGGTGGAGGTGCAGGTGCAGGTTTGGAGGTCCACCTCCAAACGGACCGAACCACCAGGGATATATTTCCCTCCCCTCCCCTATCAGCGTTCCGCAAAGACCACTCTCTTCGTGACTCCCTCGTCAGGTCCACACCCCCCACCAACCCAACCTTCACTCCCAGCACCTTCCCCTGCAACCGCAGGAAATGTAAAACTTGCGCCCACACCTCCTCCCTTACTTCTCTCCAAGGCCCCGAGGGATACTTCCATATCCGCCACAAATTCACCTGCATCTCCACGCACATCATCTATTGCATCCGCTGCACCCGATATGGCCTCCTCTACATTGGGGAGACGGGCCGCCTACTTGCGGAACGCTTCAGGGAACACCTCTGGGCCGCCCGGACCAACCAACCTAAACACCCCGTGGCTCAACACTTTAACTCTCCCTCCCACTCCACCGAGGACATGCACAATTTTTAAAGTTGTAAAATGTAAATCGTGAAATGCAGTAATGTCAGGCATATGGCTTCAATGATGTTTCTCTGTATTAACGACCTGATGAAGTGGCAGAGTGAAATTTGTCCAGTTTTGCTGATGATGCACCATAGATTGCAGGACATCTTGTGATGAGGTTGGGGAATCGGCAATGCGATATACTGAATATTGGTCGTCTGGGTAAGGAAAAAAATGACAGATGTAGTTTCCTGTCGGGTATGTGAGGCCATGAATTCGTTAGGAAGAGTCAAAGTCCGAAAACTATTAAAATCGAGAGAAACTGCAATAAAATGTGGTGCAGAAGAATCTGGATGTTCTTACGCATGAAACAAAGATGAGCGATTGATTTATTATTTTCTGGCAAAAAGATCGATACCCTTCTCTAATTTTTGCAATGAGATGGTTTTCCAGGAAATCACTGGAACTAAGGAATCTGTAAATTAATTGAAAACCATGATAAGTTTCGTTTTGTTCGATGGGACATATTTGATGCATCGTTTAATGCTCTCTGAACTTTCTTTACAAAAGAGCCGAGACTGGGCGAGTAAAATTAAGATCACTGAAGATTATTGCCATCCTTTATTTATCACACACAATTTTTTTCTCATATGTTTTATTTCACATCATAGTTGCTGTGAGTGGGCTTGTAAACTACACCCGCTGGTGACTTGTTTCCTCACAATTTCTCATATCTAAACAAACAGATTCTACATTCTTACAATTGGACTATTTTCGACAGTCTTGTGTCCCATATCTCAGGAGGAATCCACTGCACTTGTATCGTGTTCAGAGGATGTTCATGAGAATGTTCTCAGGACTGAGGCATGGATGTGGAGTTAGGTTCGCACGCTTGAGCTGGGAGGTTCATTTCAGAAATTTCATCACTCTGTTGGTAAATCTTCAGTGGGCCTCAGGCGAATCAGTGAACATGATTCCTGTTTTCTATTTATATGTTTGGGTTTCTTTGGGTTGGTGATATTATTTCCTGTGGTGATGTCATTTCTTGTTATTTTCCTCAGGGGGTGGTAGATGGGGTATAACGCGATTTGTTTGTTGATAGTGTTCTGGTTGCAATTCCAAGCTTCTTGGAATTCTCGATTGCGTCTGTTTGTCTTGTCCTAAGATGGATGTGTTGTTCCCGTCGATGTGGTATCCTTTCTCATCTGTAAGGATACTAATGAGAGGGTCATATCGTTTTGTGGATAGTTGGCGTTCATGTATCGTCGAACTAGTTTTGTGCCTGTTTGTCCAATATATTGTTTGTTACAGTTCTTGCACGTTATTTCGTAAATTGTATTAGTTTTACTTGTGGTCTGCATGGGGTCTTCTAACTTCGTTAGTTACTGTCTTACCGTTTGGATAATGTCATTCTATTCTCGGTGGAGTTTGGAGAGATGAACAGGCATCTAACTGAAAAGTGCAGAATACTGAATGTCCTGGGCAGAGTGGATGTTGGGAAAATGTTTCCATTAGTTGGAGATACTAGGACCTGAGGGCATAGACTTAGAGTTAAGCGAAGACCAAATAGAAGAGAGATAAGGATAAAAGTCTTCATCAAATGAATGGTGAGATTATGGAATTCATTGCCACAGAAGGCTGTGGAGGCCAGGCCGATGAGTATGTATAAGACTGAGATAGATAGATAGGTTCTTGCGAATCAAGGGATACGAGGAGAAGCGGGAGAATGAGGTGAGGAAACGTATCATGCAAGATTGAAATGTATAGACGACTTGATGGTCTGAATGGACTAATATCTGCTCCTATATGTTATGGTCAAATATGCTAACTAAGTGCCCAAACTGTGTGTTCTGCAATGTTTGTTGTGTCAAGTTGCACTTTGCCTCAGTTTAGATACACAGCTTGTTATCAGCTGCAGATTTCATTTCGAATTACTTGATCTTAAATCCACACCTTGATTACGTGAAAACGCTGGAAAATAATCAGAAACTCAGAGGGCGACGGGGGTAGGTGGAGGGAGAGGGGGTGCAGAGTGAAAGAGAGAGAGAGAGAGACGTCAAGATGGTTTCAATAGATCTGGGAATGCTAGACATTGCACAGGCTTTAACAATAACTGGTTGGTATCAAGAAAAAAGAAAGCTCTAAGTTAGGGTGGAACACAGGAGCAATGGAATATCAGAGCCGTTAAGCACGGAGAAGAGAAATAAAGTGTGTGCCGGGACAAGCTTCCAACTGAAAGAAAATAAAGGACATAAACAATTGGAAACAAAACAGTGGAAAGTATGTAAATTCTGAATTTGTTGCATATGGTTTTGAATCCAGGAAGCGAGGAAGTGTGGAGGAAGGAAGCTAGAGAACTCATTAGTTTGTCACCTGGACCCACTCTCTATCCTGTTTGAAGCAATACATTATAAATTAGAACACGTGGCCCAAAGGTCGAGGTGCTCACTGGCTGTCAGTCTCTCTTCTCCAGTTGTGCCTGAACACTGGCAACCTATGAGACAGAACGTTCTGGGTAATCTTTTTACCTGAGTTTGGCTTCTGCTCGATTAATCTGATCTCCTCTAAGGTTCTCAGATTTTCTTTCGTGAATTTCTTTCCTGAGCTGACAATGTCACTTATATCTTCTTTCACTGGGGATTGAATAGAGACCTCAACGAAACAGCACATCAAAATTTGAAAGAGTGACCCTTCTGCAGGGCCTGAAAATAACCAGCCTTCAACTGTCAAAGGAAAAACTGTCAAGGGATAACCAGGTTTGACCTACAAAGAATGAAACCTGAAAGCAACAACACCCCCAGATTTTATGGACTACATAAAGTGCACAAACCAGACATCCCACTCAGACCCAGAGTATCACTACCAGGGACACCATCACACAAACTGGCTAAAGAACTGCAACAGAAATAAAAACACCTGATCAGCGGATCCGGACACTCGATACAGTCAACGCTGGAATTCTTGGACATCATCAGAAATATCCATATAGACAAGGAAGAAACTATGGTCTCATTCGATGTAACGGCATTGTTCACTTCTATCGACAAAACCCGAGCCAGAGAAACAATAGCCAACCTGCTGGACATACAGAACAGACAACAGGGCGTTGAATCTTTCAACACGGATGGCATAGTTAAACTACTAGGCCAGTGCCTCACAACACGCTTCATATTCAACAACCAAATATATGAACGGTACACCAATGGACTCACCCATCTCTGGACTCATAGCAGAAGCGGTAATGCAAAGGTTAGAACAAACTGTGTAACCGCAAATTCAACTCTGGGTCAGATATGTGGATTGCACCTTTGTAATCATTAAAAACACAGAAATAGAGAACACACACCCGATCATCAACGCCATCCTCACAGGAATCTGATTCACTAGAGAAAAAGAAAAGGACAATCAACTCCCATTCCTAGACGTGATGGTACAGAGAACACCGAACAGAGAATTCACCACAAAGGTATACAGGAAAGTCACTCACACAGACCAAGTCCTGAACTATGAAAGCAACCACCCCATCACACACAAAATAAGTTGCATCAAATCACACTTCAAAAGGGCCACAACACACTTCAGTACACCAGGACTGCAAAAACAGGAAGAATAACACCGATACAATGTTTTCGCCAAAAACGGATAACCCCGCAATTTCATCAACAGATGTCTAAGGGAAAGGCAACGGAACGAGGACATGCCACAACGCAAATGACTAGCCAGACTACCAGACATCAAGAGTGTTTCAAAACTGACAGCCAGATTACTGCGACCACAAGGACTCATAGCAGCATACAAACCAACAGCCACTCTCAGACAACGACTCACCAGAACGAAGAACCCGATACCCAGCATGAGCAAAACCAACACAGTGTACAAACTCCCATGCAAGGACTGCACAAAACACTACATAGGACAAACAGGAAGACAAATAACGATCCGCATCCATGAACACCAATTAGCCACGAAACGACACGACCAGCTATCCTGAGTAGCTACACACGCAGATGACAAGCAACATGAGTTCGACTGGGACAACACTACTATTATAGGACAAGCCAAACAGAGAGCAGCCAGGGAATTCCTAGAGGCAATGCACTCATCCACAGATTCAATCAATAAGCACATCGACCTGGATCCAATATACCGACCACTGCAAAGGACAGCTGGAACTGACAACCGGAAGTGGCAGAGACAAACCACTATAAATTCCGGAGGAAACATCACAGGAGCGTTTCACAGGAGGCTCCCAAGCACTGAGGATGTCACATAGACAGGGGATGAAACGTCTGCAACAAAAATTCGCAGCCTGGCCAACAGAACCACAACAACGAGCACCCGAGTTACAAATCTTCTCGCGAAGTTTTAACCCCAGTCCTGTTTCTCAAGGATGTGGAGGGGACTGGGTTTGAGAGTTGGGTTTGAGTTTCACTGTCTTTGCTCTCGCTTCTGGTCTTACACATCCTCCGCCGTTTTCCTTCACTCACTCTCCATCTTGCACTCTCTCTCCCTACCAATCTCCATGTCTCTGAATTACCTGATGCTTGGTTTTGCTTCTGTCGTGAAGAGATCACAGGCAATTGTTCGTGGAAAACAGCAGGGATTAAGACACAAGTTGCTGTTAGGGCAACATATGGAGTGATGTGTTCACAGATTGTTTCCAAGATAACAGATTGGGAATGGGGTTGCAGGTTCTTGATAGGGAACAGAATGATTTAACAGGCCATCAGTCGTAGAACAGAGTGGGGAATGTTTCACAGGTAATTCCTGGGGAGGCAGAGTGGGGATTGAGTTACACAATGTTGCGACGTAAGCAAAATGGGGCTGGGACCAGATCATATTGCTACGAAAACAGTCACGAAACGGGATCACAGGCAAATGCCTGGATTACAGGTCGTTGACGGGAGAAAAACGTGGGGTTGGGTTCAGAAAATTGATAGGGAAGCAGGATGAGAATGGGTTCACAGACCGTGGCTCTGAGAACAATCGTGCATATGGATACACAGACCATGGACATCACAGTGCGGATGGGATCACACGTCGTTGGTGGTAGAAGAGAGTTGAAATGGATTTCCAAGCCGTTGCTGCGAGAAAAGAATGAGGATGGGTTCATTGGCCATTACGAGAGGAACAAAAAGGGAATGGGTTCACAGGCCGTTGCGAGGGGTAGAGTATGGGGAAGGCTGTTGCGATCGATATGCAGCGGAAATGCCGTCACAGGCAGTTGGGAGGAGAACAGAGTCGGGGTGAGGTTTCAGCCGTTACTAGAGAAATAGGGAGGACTGAGTCACAAGTCATTGCTAGGAGTACAGAACTCGGCCGGAGAACAGTTACGAGATGTGGCCGCAGGTCTTTCATGTGAGAAAAGAGTGGGGAACGATGCAGAGTTTGTTGTTAGGGGAGCAGAATGGGAATGTGTTCGCAGACTGTAGCCAGGGAAAGGATCAATTATGATTTCACACGCCGATGTCTCCAGGAAGGAAATGAAGGAAATGGGAGAAACTCAATAACATATTCATTGGAATGATTTTCCAATTCATGAGAAAGCCAAATAACGATGAATCGACTCACCGTAGGAGTTTGTTTCACAACAGCGATGAAATGACAGTCTCCATTCTTGTCCAGTAACAATTCAACTTGCCGGTGACGTAAAGCAACAGTCGAGCTGTTTGTGGCTTTCTGCGCGGGAGGTGAACACCGTCATGACAGCTGAGAAACTTTGCAAGACTCAGCACGATTCCACACCACAGCTAATTCCCCTGGAAGCTAACCAATTTGATTTTGAACAAAGATGCAGCGGGGATCGAAGCGGCATTTCAACAAAGGGAGCAGCAGTGGAGTTGATCAGCTGAAATGACAGAGAGGGGGATTTGAACACACCCACCTTTCAGGGTTGGAATGGGAAACCAGCGACTCAGACGGCTTGGCCACACTACCAGGCATGCGGCCTACCCATTTTCTTGTATTTCTAATTGTGCTCCTGCAATAACAACACATGCAAAGTCACATGAAAAGGGTTCCATGGTCCCTCTCCGACTCGCACAGCTGCTGGGATGTGCCCGGTTAAAATGTCAATTTCGCAGCAGATAATGAAAGCCCATCAATCCAGACAAAAATCAATGGTAAGCTGAGTCTATTTTCTCAGACTCTTTTCAGCTAAAAATGTATCTGTGACTGCGTGAGAATACATGGTCGGTTATGATTTGGTCAAATAACCATGAACTGCTTGACATTACTGCAATTTCGATTCTTACTTTGCTAAATGATTTCACCCATTGCTCGAAACAGGACAACTTTCACGTTTACATGGAACGTGAAACACACCGGACTACAGGGAAAATGCACAAAGCTGAGCAGGCCGTGTTCCACATCATACCGTGCAGCATAGTTTCAGTTACTGTGTCTGTTTGCAGGATAAGAGTCCCAAAGAATGTTCTCCACCCTAAAACTGGAGGTAGCATTACAATCCGAGAACGACAGATCACATTGTGAAGATGCTCTGACCTCGGAGACAGTTCGAGATGCCACTTTCCTTGCCTTTTACCTTAACCGTGCAATTTGCTGCAGAGATGTTCACACCTGGACATGAGCCACATGGATAACAACTGAGTTGAAAAACTGTGTGCGAATCGACGAGAAGCGACTCAATAAATTTTGCTAAATTCCATGGTGCTTATTAGAAATGCAGTTTCTGTTCAACTCAATTTAAAAGGCAGTTTCTGAACATAGTAACAGAAGTCAAAAGGTAATTAGCTCACCCCACCCCCACTCCGGGAGAGGTGCTAACTGCACTTGATTGCTTTTTGTTCTCGATGTGAAGAGCTCTCACGCCTGAGTCACCTTCACGCCTCTTGTTGCTGAGTGACTCACAAAGAAGGAGTTTCACCAGAGCTGCAACTGCCTCACTTTCCCACTCGCTCTACCCGTTTACATTTTCCTGCTCATCAGTGATTTAAAGAAAACCAAAAGGATGCGATGTTATTCTGCAGCCTCTTTGTCGATTCCTCCGTTTCAGTTCCAACATGGCTTAGATCTCGGGGCGCACCTTAATACTAGCGACGCTATGAAAGCACAGGTCCAGAGGTTCCTCTGAGAGTGCAATTTCTTTCATTGCTGTTGCTGATGAGCCACTAACGTGCGAACTGCTCCAAAACATGATTCAGGACTTCTGATGCCAATTCTCGCACTTTGAATATAGACAGACAGATTCCAAATGAGGTCTTTCAGAGACGACTTTGGGGTACATTTGACAGACAGACTAATTGAGGAATCCGTGGTGCACTGTGACACCAGCGCATCAGCTTCTTCCCTGTCTTTGAACGGGGCCGCCTGAGCAAGGAATGCAAATGCGGTATTGCTGTTCGGGGAAGGATCGGTAACTACACTCTCAAACTGAATGGCACATGATCAGAAGCAGTTTGTAGAATATCAAATGGAAATGCATTGCATTTCACTACGAGAACAGATTTGTTCAAGCAAATTGGAAGGCAGGTTTGCAGATGGGAAAGCAAGCAAGAAAGCTCCGTTCTTGTCCATGTAAAAGGCTGCAGATGAAGAACAAAACCGCGGGAACCTATCTTGCGGAAGGTGAACGTGATGATCACTACGCTACAGAGAAAAGCCCACAGCCACCCCTGCTGCAGCTCAGTGGAATCCGACACTGAGAGTTGAAGCCATTCTACCTTTCACCTTTCTGTTTCCAAACGCTCGTTGTTCATGGGACTTTTTAAATTTTTGCTATGTGGTATGCATGGACGAAATACACCGAAGTATCTGTTTCAACGCGGTGTAGCACAATAACGTTGTGTTGCTTACAACGGTTTTAAAAGGATTTCTTTTTTAGCAGAACTGGCCGTCGCAGTCTGTGGCACAATCATTTAGTCTATTCGACTGTTCACTGCAAAGGTAGTATTGTGAAACACTGCAGAAACGAAGGACTTCCTTACTTTTGCTCCGACTGATCATACTCTGTGAAATTTTCCCACGTTCTCAGTTGAGGAGTTTTTGCAGCTGGAAATTACTTCCGAAAGCCTGTTAATTCGTAATGTGTTGGACGAATCGCAAAACAGAAAACATTTGACACGGAACACAAACAAAACTCATAAACCAAATGCATTTTCAGATACAGTGAGCATGAATGCTAAATGTGCGACACTCCGAGGGCATGAGCCATAAAGTAATCTCACAACTAACAACAGGGCAATTCCAAACTAGTCTTTCAATCATACTGGAGCCTTAGTGCACCACCATTTCCCAGACAATGCTGAAAAGAGAGAAAGAAAGAACATAATAAGAATGGGCCACACAAAGTGAATTTCACCAATCACAGTCTCGATTAGATTACCTTTCCCTTCAGGGGTCTCCGGGACGGAAACGAAGGAAATTGGAGAAATTCGATAACATATGACATCAAAATTCACCGGAACGATTTTCCCATTCGCCAGAAAACCAAATAACGATGAATCGACTCACCGCAGGACTTTGTTTCACAACAGCGATGAAATAGCAGTCTCCATTCGGTTCCAGTAAAATCTCAACATGCTTGGAACATAAAGCAACAGTAGAGCTGTTTGCAATTTTCCACGCGGGAGGCGAACACGATCATGACAGCAGAGACAATTTGGCACTTTCCCACTCGACAGTTAATCCCCCGGGAAGCAAACCAAATTCTGTTTTGAACAGAAGTACATCAGGGGTGAAAACAGCATTTCAACAAGCTGTGCCGTTGCAGTTGATATGGCAGTGGTGGGATTCGAACCCATGCCCTTGCCGAGACTGGAGACTTAATCTAGCGCCTTAGACCGCTCGGCCACACTACCAGCTGCACATGCTCCCAATTTTCTTGCATTTCCAATTTAGCTCCTGCATGACAACAGATGGAAAGTCACGTGAAAAGGGTTCCATGATCCCTCTCCGACTCGCACGGCTGCTTGGATGTGCCGGCTACAAGGTCTTTTCCCTGAGGTAGTGGAGTCCAGAATCGCATTGCCCAGGTTCAGGATGAGAGGGGAAAGATAGACAAGGAATCTAAGCGGCAACTTTTTCAGGCAGAGGGAGATGTGTGAATGGAATGAACTGCGAGAGGAAGTGGTTGAGGCTGGTTAAATTACTGCATCGAAAAGGCATCTGGATGGTTATACGAACAGGAAGAGTTGAGAGGGATTTAGGCCAAGTGCTGGCAAATGAGACAAAATTATGTTAGCGTATGTGGGTGGCGTGAACGAGTTGGACTGAAGGGTTTGTTTCTGTGTTGTACATATCTATGACCTAATGTTTTGCACTGTCCATTTCCAGCCATACACTTCACTGTTTCCCTTGTTTACCTTGGTCAGTTCTCCTCTGAAACACATGTCAATGACCTTGGTTGTGATTGTAGGGTGTGCTTTATGGTCAATTTAAAAATCCATCATCTCACAGAATTCCACTACAATTCAATTTCCCAGAGGATATCTCAGTGTGACATTACTCCTTCAGTCAGCTTCTTCACCCAACCGTTGATCTGAGACAGTCACGTCCCTGGCCATTTGCACAATGTTTTATTCAAGGAAACACTGACAAAAACATTTGAAGAGGAGTTCGGAGAATATCATTTTTGACAAAGATTGAAGTCTCTCAAAATGATCACAGTGCCTTTGCATTACACAGAAATTCATTGGAATATGTAATAGTGTTAAGCAATGAAATGCTGTTAGGCAGCCTCAAAACTGTTCTCCTGCTTGTGTTTTTGACATGTGTTGCCCCGAATTTGCATTCTGGCTGATTCACCTGCATCTTCTGAGGCCAAATGCTTTCTCTGTGATGCCTTTGTTACCCATTACTGTCAGGGTTACCCATCCTGCACTCCCTGAGACCCCGCAAAGGTGGGTACAATAGAATATTTATGTTCCAACTTTTGTTTCTCCTGTAAACACATCTTTCTGGTGACAAAATCTTATTTATCTCTGTGTCACAAGTCTATTACCTTATTGCAGACACTTTGTCCATTCCAAAAGAAAAGAACATTGTAATTGACTTTTTTCCAGAATGTCCTGTCACAGCCTAATTCACTGACGTACAGTTTAAGTTAAACTCTGTCCCTTCCTGTTTCCTCCTGCTTGTCTCCAGCCACATTCCCATACTGTTCAGATGCATCACCTTTTCTCTTTGGATTTGGAAAGCTACTTTCACCTGAACCCTGTCCCTGCATTCTCTCTGTCAGCCTTAAAGCCCTGTCCATAAACCCACCGTCAAAATTTGCCAGGACACTAGTCCCCGCAATGTTGTTTTTAATTCACTCATGAGATATTGCTGTTTTTGGCTGGTCAGAATTTCATGCCCACCCCCGAGCTGCCATTGAGCTAAGTGCCTTGCGAGACTATCAGAGAAGGCAGTTTAGAGTCATCCCTATTGCTCTGGGTCTGGATTCATATGTAGGTCAGACTAGCTGCCGTTCGCAGATTTCCTTCCTGAAAGGATATTGAGCATTCAGATGGGTATCCCTGCCACCGGCATTAAATTCTGGATGAACAGTCTAGTGAGAGTAACACTTGGCCATCGCCTGTCCCACTGATAGCTCCCTCATTCCTGAGCACTAATCCCAGAAGACCAGGAATCAAATCACCTTCTTCTTGATCCTGATACCTTCCTGCACTCTGGTGATATCATACAGTATCTCTCCATGTGGTATCTGTCACTCTGAGGGTCTAATTGATGCCAGTGACTGCACCTTTTGCAGCTACTTCAGATCCTGAGCCAACAGAATTCTCCACTTCAGGGAGACGAGGCAACACAGACCATTGGCAACAATGTCCCATTCTGTCTATTTCTCTATCTCCGGACATTCCAGACTCAATAAACTTCCCAACTGCTAGGTGTTTCATCCATCATCTCATTGAACTCCATTGGTCAGTCAGAGGGCAGAGCGATCTGGAGTCTTCAATAAATCCTGCAGCGAGGTAAGATCACTCAGTGAACAGAGCAGAGCGAATTTAAGGGATCGAAGTTTGATCTGGAAGACATGACACAGATACAGTGTTGAAGTGTAAACACAGAGTATGATGGGCCCAGACTCAATCCACACTATCTTGTTTACTTTCATCTCTGCTGTACTGAGCCTTCCTCTGACAATATAGAAAGTTCACGGTTATCAATCCAGGCCTGTGCTCTCTTAGTGAGGATCAGGACAACAGAGGGGAAAACAGGCTTCCCTTATAAAGGTGGTATTGAAACCTGGGATCTTTCTGTTCTATAGTCTCCCTGTTAAACTGTCTCTTTTCGTGTGATAGAGTCATACAACAAGGAGACATGCCTTTCAGTCCAACTCATTTGCGCCAGTGTCTTGAATGCTTGTATTTCCCAGAAAAAGTTCCTATTTCTGTAGCCTCCACCCCTCCCATAATCCTGCTGTATATTTTAAACCTACTCCAATGCTGACGACTCTCCCTATATGTAAATTGCTCCAGTGTCGATAGAATGCCCAATCTCAATTATCTCATCATGCACTCAGTACAAGAATCCCTATTTCTGCATTCTTTCACAATACTTACAATGCCTCCATCTCTGTAAAATCCTCCAGCCTGGACCAAAATACATACCTGTGTACTTTCCCCAAGCCCCAAGAGAACATGATATCACTGCAACATTCTGCAGACCAGATCACATTCCTGCCTCCTGGCCAATACCAGCACATGACTTCTGTAACCATCTCCCATCGCGACCGAACTCCTTATCTGTGTAAACACCTTCAGACCCTTTTCCAACTGCAACAAAATTTCCCATCTGTGTGTGCTCCTCCCTGTACCTTAACACCCTCTGTTTGTGTAGCTCTTCAGTTTAGGGTAGTTCACTGATCACCACTGCTGCCTCACAGTGCCAGAGACACAGGTTCAATTCTAGTTTTGCGTGACTGTATTGAGTTGGCACATTCTGTACGTGTCTGCATGGGTTTCCTCCCACAGTCCAAACGTGTGCAGGTCAGGTGAATTGGCCATTCTAAACTGGCCAGAGGGTTAGGTGCATCATTAATGAGAAATGGGTCTGGGTGGATAATTCTTTGGAGAGTTGGTGTGGACGTGTTGGGCCGAGGTGCCGTTTCCATACTCTAGGGAATCTAATAAAATCTAAACTCTCCCTCTGCGTTCCATATTACTGACCCTAAAAAATCCATCTGACAACTAAACAACTCCAAACGTCCCAGTCTCTGTAAACGCCGACAGTTCCAACATCCCTCCTTATCTGTGCAACCTGAAACCCTCTCAAAATGTGGAGATCCCACATTCCTCCTTATCTGTGTAATCCTCTCAGGTCCCTGCATTACTCTCAATCTGTAGAACCCAGACCATTGCCTGTGACTCTCCCGATCCAATTCCTGCAAGACTCACTATTTATGTTACAGTCTCCCATTGCTATCACCCACCCTGTCAATGTAAGCTCCTCTAGTATCTCCATCCATCTAATCATCTCCATGACCTTCTCCAGCTCTTGTCGCACTATCTCAGTTAATGTCACCCTCATCTATAACCCTCCCTACGGCAGGAACCGTTCCACAGATTCATCACCCTCTAGCCGAATAAATTCTCCCAGGTCTCCCTTCTAAAAGTTTGTTCCTTCAATCTGAAGCTGTGCCCTTGGCCCCTAGTCTCTCCGCCGAGTGAAAACATCTCCCCCACTCACCCCGCCCGTCCACTCCATCCAGACCCCTCAGTATTATGTAAGTTGGAATGAGACCCTGCCACCGCCGCCTCTGAAACTTCATCAAGTACAGGCCCAGAAACTTCACCCACTCCTCATATGGCAAGCATTTCATCCTGGGCTAATTCTTGTAAAAAATGTTCTTGTTCCCCCTCACCTCCTTTGTCCAGACTGTTAATGTATAACACGTACAGCGTGGTCCCAACACTGACCCCTGCTGAGTTCCCCTCGTCACCAGTTCCCATCGTGAAAATGACTCCTTTATACCTACTCTGTCTTCTGCTAATCAGCTAATCCTCTATCCACACCAAGCATGTTGTTCTGAAACTGAAATTTCATTTCACATACCCTGCTGGATTTGTTTTCCTGTCTGGCTGTAAACAAGCAGAGTCGATAAAAGGGAGGAATGGTATGCCGGGAGTTTCAGAAACCTTTCAACAAGGTCCCACTGAAGAGGTGGATAAGCAAAATTGGCAAAAGTGGGATTGGAGGGAATGTACTTAGGATGGATTGGGAATACGTTAACAGAAAAGTAAGCAGGAATAAATGGATTAGTGCTTGACCCCCAACTATTCACAAAGAGATTCGATGCATTTGATGAATGGACAAAATCTACTGTTTTCTTGTTTGTTACTGACACAGAACGAGATGGGACTGTGGGTTGTGTGGAGGAAGCAAAGGGGACATGAACAGTCCATGAGTTTCCCGTGTACAAATTAATTGATGGGTTGTGGCCATCACTTGCTTGGCCATCATTACCTTTCCATCTGTAATTCCCTGGAGATGGTGGTGGTGAGCGGCCTTCCTCACCCACTGTAATCCTTTAGGTGTAGGGACAGACACAGTGCTGGGAGGATGGAGCGTGGCTTGGAGGCACCTTGGAAATGCTGGTGTTACCGTGCACCTGGAGCTCCTGTCCTTCCAGGATATAGTTGCTCCGGGTTTGTGCTGCTGTACGGGCCTTCCTGAGTGACCTCAGTGCTGCTTGTAGATATTTTATTTATTTATTCACTCGTGGTCATGAGCATTGCCGGATGTATTGTTGATTTGGAGTTGTTCCTGAGAAGGTGGTGATGAGCTGCCTTCCTGAGCCACTGCACCAGCTATTGCAACTGTTGTTATCTATGTACCCTCCAGCAGGCGCTACAACACTCATCACGTCTGTAAGTGCATAGAGACAATGCAGCACTTCCTTTATTTGTGACATCTTCCTCTGCTGACAACTCTTATTGTTCATCAGAACGTCTCAGCACCTCCATTCCCATCTGTGCTAGTGATCTCTCAAAGTTCTTTATTCTTGTTTACACTTCTGATCACGTATGACCTCTTCCTTTCTAAATTTGTAACCCCTCAGAATCTGTGTCTCTCCATATAACTGTATTCAATGACAACACAGGTTCCCTTCCTTATATCTCTGTGAATTACAGTGGCTGGTTGTGCTAAATTGGTACTTTTCATCCTCCTTATCCATCTTAGGTTTCCAGCCCCTACAATCCCAATAATTTGCAATGCTCCCATTCTCTGTACCTCCTTATGTCATGAGGTTCCTTTTTATTTAATTAGATTACGTACAGTGTGGAAATAGGCCCAACGAGTCAACGCCGACCCTCCGAAGAACAACCCATCCAGACCATGCCTCTACATTTACCCCTTCACCTTACACTACGGGTAATTTAGCATGGCCAATTCTCCTAACCTGCACATCTTTTGACTGTGGGGGGGAAACCCACGCAGACACGGGAAGAATGTGCAAACTCCATACAAAGAGTTGGTTGGGGAATTGAACCATGATCTCTGGCGCTGTGAGCAGTGCTAACCACTGTGCCACTGAGAAACAATCAGGGAATAAAATAATATCTTGCTGTGTCTCTCCCAATTCAGTTTCCCAGTTTGGTAGCTGATGGTGCTGGCTGCTCAGGGGAGGGCAGTCAGAGCCATGTCTGTGGTACCAGAAACAGCCTGACTGGACAGGAGGGGAGGGAGATGGAAGGAGGGGCAATATTCACAGGGGAGACAGGAAATTGAAGAAAATGACAACGTGTCTGTAATACCAGGATAGTGGGGTTAAGAATATCACCGTGTCTGCAGGACATTCGTCTATGGGGCAGTGAGCAGTCAAAGATCATGCCCAAGTTGGTAGGAATGACTTGGGTAGGAAGGGTGAAGTTGTCTGAGAGTCAGAACTTGGGGCGCGAGGTTGATGGTTAGCAAGAAGGACCTCAAATGTAGCAATCCCTGGGATGCTCCCAGTGCAGTGTACAAGTGAGAACAGAACTCGGAGTTTTAGGCAGATGAGTGTGTGACTGGAACAATGGTGCAGCAGGAAGGGCCTCAGATTCCTGGGACATTGGGACTGGTTCTGGGGAAGGCAGCAACTGTACAAGCTGGAAGGGCTAATGTGACAGAGCTGGGACAGATTTTCTTACGGGGTGTTTTGGAGGGATTGAAAATAACTTGGCGTGTGCTTAGGATCCAAAACGGAATATTAGAGGAGACTACCATAATTCTCAAAATAGGGGGAGACGCAGTTGTTACTAATTTACAACAACAAGCTAATCAGTGGAATATGGAATAAGAAAGACAGCCTTAATCTGAGGTACTCTGCATGGACATAAATTAGTCGGAGTTTGGGGAGTTCCAGATGCAGATTGATGTGTGTAAACACTGATACCCGAGAGCAGGTAACCGAGCGCTGGCTCAAGGAATGGCACGCCTTGGTGTTAAATATTGCTAGGTATAAATGATTCCAAAATAAAAGAAGGGAAGGGAAAGGATGACGGTAGAAGTGTTGGTTTCGATTAGCATTAGTTAAGGAGTCCAAGAGAAAGAGCATCCGTCCAAGGACAGAATGAATTTGGCTGGAGCTACAGAACAACAAGCATACAATTACACTGTGAGGTACAGTCTGTCTGCCATAAACCACACAAATGACGCAGAGAATAAATAGGCTGGGTCATTTCAGAAAGATGACAATACTACAGATTAGTTAAACTGAGAAAATTAATTTATCCAGATATAGACAGGGTTACTGGTGGTGCAGGGTCATGAGGGGCAAGTATTCAAGGGAGCATGTACTGTTGGACTGGATACATGTTAATTTTCACGTGACTCGCACAGCTGCTTGGATGTGCCCGGCTACAATATCAATTTCGCAGCAGATAATGATAGCCCATCAATCCGGATAAAAATCAATGGTAAGCTGAGGCTATCTTCTCAGACTCAGGACAATTTTCACGTTTACACGGAACATGAAACACACCGGACTACAGGGAAAATGCACAAAGCTGAGCAGGCCGTGTTCCACATCATACCGTGCAGCATCGTTTCAGTCACTGTGTCTGTTTTGTAGAATAAGAGTCCCAAAGAATGTTCTCCACCCTAACACCGGAGGTAGCATTACAATCCGAGAACGACCGATCACATTGTGAGGATGCTCTGACCTCGGGGCCAGTTTGAGATGCCACTTTCCTTGCCTTTTATGCAATTGGCTGCAGGGATGTTCACACCTGGACATGAGCCACATCGACACCAACTGAGTTGGAAACCTGTGTGGGAATCGACGAGAAGCGAATCAAAAAATCTTGCTAAATTCCATGGTGCTTATTAGAAATGCAGTTTCTGTTCACCTCAATTTAAAAGGCAGTTTCTGAACAGAGGAACTGAAATCAAAAGCTAATTATCTCACCCCACCCCCACTCCGGGAGAGGTGCTAACTGCACTTGATTGCTTTTTGTTCTCGATGTGAACTGCCTCACTTTCCCACTCGCTCTCCCCGTTTAAATTTTCCTGCTCATCAGTGATTTAAAGAAAACCAAAAGAATGTGATGTTATTCTGCAGCCTCTTTGTCGATCCCTCCGTTTCAGTTCCAACATGGTTTAGATCTCGGTCCCGAGGTTCCTCTGAGAGTGCAATTTCTTTCATTGCTGTTGCTGATTGAATGAGCCACTAACGTGCGAACTGCTCCAAAACATGATTCAGGACCTCTGGTGCCAATTCTCGCACTTTGAATAACGACAGACAGATTCCAAATGAGGTCTTTCAGATACGACTTTGGGGGTACATTTGACAGACAGACTAATTGAGGAATCCGTGGGGCACTGTGACACCAGCGCATCAGCTTCTTCCCTGTCTTTGAACCGGGCCGCCTGAGCAAGGAATGCAAATGCGGTCTTGCTGTTCGGGGAAGGATCGGTAACTACACTCTCAAACTGAATGGCACATGGTCAGAAGCAGTTTGTAGAATATCTTTACAATGCTCTGCACAGTAATCAAATGGAAATGCATTGCATTTCACTACAGAGCAGATTTGTTCAAGCAAATTCGAAGGCAGGTTTGCAGATGGGAAAGCAAGCAAGAATGCTCCGTTCTTGTCCATGTAAAAGGCTGCAGATGAAGAACAAAACAGTTTCGACCGCGGGAACCTATCTTGCGGAAGGTGAACGTGATGATCACTATGCTACAGAAACAAGCCCACAGCCGCCCCTGCTGCAGCTCACTGATATCCGACACTGAAAGTTGAAGCCATTCTACCTTTCACCTTTCTGTTTCCAATCGCTCGTTTAATGGGACTTGTTTAATTTTGGCTATGTGGTATGCATGGACGAGATACACCGAAGTATCTGTTTCCACGCGGTGTAGCCCAATTACGCTGTGTTGCTTACACCGGCTTTAACAGGATAACATTTTAAGCAGAGCTGTCCGTGGCAGTCTGTGGCACAATCATTTAGTCCGTTCGACTGCTCACTGCAATGGTAGTATTGTGAAACACTGCAGAAACGAAGGACTTCCTTACTTTCGTTCCGACTGACCATACTCTGTGAAATTTTCCCAGATCCTCAGTTGGGGAGTTTTTGCAGCTGCAAGTAACGACAGAAAAACTGTTAATTCGTAATGTATTGAACGAATCGCAAAACAGAAAGCATTTGACACGCAACACAAACAAAACTGGCAAAGTAAATGCATTTTCAGATACAGTGAGCATGAATGCTAAATGTGAGACACTCCGAGGGCATGAGCCATAAAGTAATCTCACAACTAACAACAGGGCAATTCCAAACTAGTCTTTCAATCATACTGGAGCCTTAGTGCACCACCATTTCCCAGACAATGCTGAAAAGAGAGAAAGAAAGAACATAATAAGAATGGGCCACAAAAAGTGAATTTCACCAATCACAGTCTCGATTAGATTACCTTTCCCTTCAGGGGTCTCCGGGACAGAAACGAAGGAAATTGGAGAAATTCAATAACATATGACATCAAAATTCATCGGAACGATTTTCCCATTCGCCAGAAAGCCAAATAACGATGAATCGACTCACCGCAGGACTTTGTTTCACAACAGCGATGAAATGGCAGTCTCCATTCGGTTCCAGTAAAATCTCAACATGCTTGGAACGTAAAGCTGTTGGCAATTTTCCACGCGGGAGGCGAACACGATCATGACAGCAGAGACAATTTGGCACTTTCCCACTCGACAGTTAATTCCCGGGGAAGCAAATCGAATTTTGTTCTAAACAGAACTACATCAGTGGTGACAACAGCATTTCAACGAGCTGTGCTGTTGAAGTTGATTAGTAGCAAGGGCAGTTGTGGGATTTGAATCCACGCCCTTGTCGAGACTGGAGCCTAAATCCAGCGCCTTAGAACGCTCGGCCACACTACCAACTGCAGCAGCTCCCCATTTTCTTTCACTTCCAATTGAGCTCCTGCATAACAACAGATGGAAAGTCAAGTGAAAAGGGTTCCATGATCCCTCTCGGACTCGCAATGCTGCGTGGATGTGCCCGGCTACAATATCAATGTCGCAGCAGATAATGATAGCCCATCAATCCGGATAAAAATCAATGGTAAGCTGAGGCTATCTTCTCAGACTCTTTTCAGCTACAAATGTATCTGTGAGTGCGTGAGCATACATGTTCGCTTATGATTTGGTCAAATAACCATGAACTGCTTGACATTACTGCAATTTCGATTCTTACTTTGCTAAATGATTTCACCCATTGCTCGAAACAGGACAACTTTCACGTTTACACGGAACATGAAACACACCGGACTACAGGGAAAATGCACAAAGCTGAGCAGGCCGTGTTCCACATCATACCGTGCAGCATCGTTTCAGTCACTGTGTCTGTTTTGTAGAATAAGAGTCCCAAAGAATGTTCTCCACCCTAACACCGGAGGTAGCATTACAATCCGAGAACGACCGATCACATTGTGAGGATGCTCTGACCTCGGGGCCAGTTTGAGATGCCACTTTCCTTGCCTTTTATGCAATTGGCTGCAGGGATGTTCACACCTGGATATGAGCCACATCGACACCAACTGAGTTGGAAACCTGTGTGGGAATCGACGAGAAGCGACTCAAAAAATCTTGCTAAATTCCATGGTGCTTATTAGAAATGCAGTTTCTGTTCACCTCAATTTAAAAGGCAGTTTCTGAACAGAGGAACTGAAGTCAAAAGGTAATTATCTCACCCCACCCCCACTCCGGGAGAGGTGCTAGCTGCACTTGATTGCTTTTTGTTCTCGATGTGAAGAGCTCTCACGCCTGAGTCACCTCCACGCCTCTTGTTGCTGAGTGACTCACAAAGAAGGAGTTTCACCAGAGCTGCAACTGCCTCACTTGCCCACTCACTTTCTGTTTCCAACAGCTCATTGTTGTCCAGGGTAATTGACGTCTTGAAAAAGTTAAAACAAATGACAGTTGAAATTGGTGACAAAATAGAGCCAAGAATGTCGTCAATGTTTGGTCTATAGAGTGAGGTGGAACAGGCTGGACATCTTTCCCGACAGCGTAACGGCTGCGACATGATTTTATGGAAGGGTTGTAAACTGAGTATTTTCGTGTTTTACCCAAGCTGGGGTGAGTTGAAAACTCGAGAGCATAGGTTTACGGTGAGTGGTCTGAAATTGACAAAGGACCTGAGGCACATTTTCCACACACAAGGTTGTGCGTGTATGAAATGAGCTACCAGAGGGAGTGGAGTAGGCTATTGCACTTAAAAAAATTGCAATGGTAATCGGATGAGTTTCTGGATAGGATGGGTTTAGAGGGATTGAGGCCAAATGCTGGGGAACGGGACTTGTTTAATTTTGGTTATATGGCGAGCACGGATGAGATACACTGAAGTATCTGTTTCCATGCGGTGTACCCCAATAACATTGTGTTGCTCACACCGGTTTTAAAGAATTACCATCATAGCAGCAGGGACACTTGGCAATGTTGGTTGGTTTTGTGATTGAAAGTCTTTGTCCAGCGGGTGTGCCACAGGGATCTGTGCATTATGGGCATTAATTGCTCGGATGTGAAAGCAGAAGGTATCATTATTAGTTTGCAAATGACAGGAAAGGTGAGGGTGTTGTCCTTATGACTACAATAGTCATTTCCATTACCTTCATGTGCTGCCCTAATTCTGTCTGTGACTCTCACCATGTCCAACCCCTACAGCCCACCATTTTTCTGAATATCCTCCTTCAAACGCTCCCTATCTATGTCACCTGTTCCAGCCTCGAGAATTCTCCTTATCATTGGAAAAAACCTTCCATTCAAAGCTGATCAAATATCCTCTAACTCTCCTGATCGATCTAACTACTTTTAGTTGTGAAACTCTCATTATCTCTGCAAAATACTATCCAACAGGATTTAAAGCCCTCCCTGCCGTTGCATGGTCCTCCCATCCATACAACAGTCCCTGTCTTTGTAACATTGTCCTGCATCTTTCAACCTCCTGTTTGCTGAATCCTCTTCAGCCACTGCACTTTCTCTATTTCTGTCACTTTCCCCTCCTCTTCGAAACCGCCATCTGTCTAATACCATGCAGTCTCTGCAGCCCTCCCTATTTCTAATCACCAACTGCCTCTACAACCCTCCCTACATCCTTTCCCACTTCCAGCCCCTTCAGCACCTTATATAAATGTAAGAACTCCATTTGCCAAGGCTAGTCCACTTCTGACAATATCTGTCAGAATCTGAAGTCCACACTCACTCGAACCTGCAATTCTTTCTCTAATCCATTAACATCTGCAGCCACCACTGCTGTGTGTACTTTTCTTCAGTCCTGCAGTCCCATTAAGCTTCACAAGCTTGCATTAACTAAAGCCTGTGTATCTTAGTAATGTCCTAAAAACTTTCATGTCTCTGTAAACTGCTCCAAACTGTCCACTATCTCCATAAACATCTACAGTTCATAAAGCTGTCCCCTTCTGTATAACCTCTTCCAGTCCTGTCAACATCCCCAATCTATGGAGCCCCTTTAATGTTCCCTTGTTGTGTAATCACTTTAAGATCCTGACGAATTCCTGATCTTATCACCAACTGCAATCTTTGTGACTGTCCAGTTCCAATAAGACTCACTTTCAGTGCCAACTCATCCAGTCTCTACATCCATCTATAATCTCCTTATCCTTCTCCAATTCTTTGATGTTAATTTAATTAAATTTCACCGTCTTCCCCCCCCCCCCCCCGCCACCCCCCAACTCACCCTCCGGACCACAGGAACCACTTTCAGCTTGTGCAACCCTCCCCATCTGTGTCACTGTCTCCATCCCAGTGACCTGGCATTGGCCATGGCCTTCCGATCTATGTAGCCTCCAGGACCTAGAGGCCCTCTTGTATCTGTAAGCATCTTCAGTCATTACAAACTTCCATATCTCTGTTAGTATACACGGTTCTCTTCTCCCTGAAACACCCCCTGTCTCTACCTCTCAGTCTGCCTGCCTCTCCCTACATCCATACCTATCCCTATCTCCAGAATGTAATCCAACTCCCTCTATCACTGTAAATTCCTCCAATCCCCAAACACCTTTGTCCCACTGACATTTTTGCCCAGATGTAACTCTCTTTAACTCTAACATCCTCGAGCCCCTGTAAGCCTCCATCTATCTGTAACCTCTTCTCATCTGTTCAGCTCCCCACTACTGAGGAATGACTCTCTGCATTCGCCATTAGGCAGATGGAATGACAGTGAACAGATATGATGAAACCGTCATTCCAGAGATGGAGCTGCAGAATGACCATCGCTGGGAAGGAATATTGAAGGGTTGTTGGGATCTCGGCAGTCTAGTCAAAACGCCTGCAAGTTGTGAAGAAAGGATGAGATTAGTGCATTAATGAGACAGTCATGTGGATCTGAAGATCAAATGTTGGAATCTATTTGGGTGGAGCTGAGAATAAACAAGCAGCAGCAGCTCTTATCAGGAATTTTTTTGTAGGCACCAGGCAGAGATGGTAATGTCAATATGGTTACGGTCAGGACACTGAATACGCTTGTAGCAAGGGCAGTACAGTAACTGTGTGTGACAGTGATCTCCACCCCGACTGGATATCAGGGCTGTAACGGATAGAATCCTGGATTACATATGAGATGGTTTTCTATAACATCATATCAAGAAGCCATCAACAAAATTGTCTGTTGTAGTTTAAATGCAGTGTAATTATAAATATCTCATAATCTCATTATAAAGGAGTTTTGTGAGCAGTGACCCACAGTGTTATAATGTAGATATGGTGTTTGAGTTAAGACCATGAGATGTAGGAGTGTGAGCGGTCCTTTCAGCAGAAATGTGAGAGAAGAATTGAAGTGGCAATTAAACAGAAACATGAACGGGCAGATAATAGAGGGATATGGATCATGTGCAGGCAGGTGGTATATGTCGAGAACAGCACCATGGGAAAGCACAGCCATGGTGGTCCGAAGGGTCTATTGCTGTGCTGTACTGTTCTATTTTCTAACTTCCCAACATCTACCATGTCAACGCCCTTCAGAATCTTGGAAGTTACATTCCATTTCTCTCTCATTTTTCTAAACATCAATGGGTTCAACTTCAATCTCCTTCACCTCTTCACATTTGAAAATTCATCCATTCCCAGGATTTGCCGAGTTACCCTTCTGTGGCCTGCCTGCATTGCAAGAATATCTTTCCTTCGGGCACTCATGCTGTTCGCAATATTGTAGTTGTGGTCTGACTCGTATCTTGTATACTTTTTGCAAGACACCATTCCCTTTTGTAATAAGTGGCCACATTGGATTTGCCTTCTCTAATACCTGCTGAGCCTGTGAGCTAACTTTTTCAGATTTTCAAACAAAAACTCATCACCCCCTTCTGCTGTCAGTCTGAAACCAAATAGTGTTAGCCTGACAGCATGCTGATATACGTTAGAAAGGATATGTGAATAAACAATAATTGGACCTTAAAAAAACATTTTGTAAAATAAAATGTGTTTTTGAACCAGTTGGACTTTATTTGTTGGTGTAAATATAAATTGCAGAATAGATAAGGGTGTAGGTGAGGCGTGTTGTTATGGGGGATACGTTCTATGTGAATTTTCAGAAGCTTTTATGTAAGTTTCAGAAAGGGCTGAGGGGTGACTTGTTCGAGGATAGTGCCCATTAAATATAAATAAGGTCGTCTATGTGTAGAAACAGAGGAGATGGATGTGATATGAACCAAAAAAAAATCTTGTGGAGGAAGACATGGAAGCTCGGGAACTTTGGGAAATAATAGTGATGCCTTGGAAAGAATCCTCACCAGAGAAAATAAAGTGCTGGAATCTTAAAACAAATAAAGGTAGATCCATCCTCAGTAGTTCATTAGTTCGAACCTAGATTTTTTTTGTGTGGGAAGCGAGGGAAGAGATTGCAGAGTCCCTAACAGAGATATTTATATTATCAAGAGACACAGTGAGGTGTTGGAAGACTGGAGGGAGGCTAATGCTATTCCATCACTTAAGTGTTGCCAGGAAATTACAGACCCGTGAGCCCTGTGATGGGGAAGTTGTTGGAGGAGATTCTGAGAGAAAGGAGCGACGCATATTTAGAAGGCAAGGGTTGATTCAAGATGGTCAGCATGCCTTTGTGAATGGGAAACCGTGTTTCACAATTTGCAGTGACTCTTTGAGGAGGTGGCCAAAGATAGATGAAGGCAGAGCAGTGAACATTGTCCAAATGGTCTTTAGTGAAACATCTAACAATGTTCGAAGGGATGTAGACCATCTTGTCAAGAGGAACAAGGAAGTTTACTTAAGTTTGAGGAAGCAAGGACAGACAGGGCTTTGTAGAGTTACATGGAGGAACTTGGTGGCACATAGGACCAGGGACCCGATTTTGATTCCAGCCTCAGGTGACTGTCTTTCTGGAGTTCGCACATTCACCCCATGTCTGTGTGGATTCCCTCCAGGTGCTTAGGTTTCCACCCACAGTCCAAAGATGTGCAGGTTGGGTGACTTAGCCATTCTAAATTGCCCATAATGTTCACGAATGTGTAGGTTTGGTGCATTAGTGAGAACAAATGGGAGCAAAGGCGTGGGGGAATGGTTCTGAGTGGGCTATGCTTTAGAGTAAGCGTACAGAATTGTTGGACCAAATGGCCTGCTTCCACCCTGTAGGGATTCTTTGAAGGTAGCTAGAAAGGAACTAAGAATTGATTTAGGACAGCTACAAGGGGGCATGACAAAACATTAAGCAAGGATTAAGGAAAACACTAAGGCATTCTCCACTTATGTAAGGAACAAGAGGTTGGCCAGATTGAGTGTAGGGCCAGTCAGGGATAGCGGAGGGAACTTGTGTCTGGAGGCAGAGGAGATAGGAGAGGTCCTTAATGAATACTATGCCTCAGTATTCACTACTGTGAGGGACCTTGTCGTTTGTGAGAACAGCGTGAAAAGAACTAATGTGTGTCAACAGGTTGATGTTAAGAATGCGTATTTGCTGAGAATTATGTAAAACATAAGGATAGATAAATCCCCTGGGCAAGACGGGATGTTTCCAAAGTTACTGCAGGAAGCGAGGGAAGAGATGTTTGTGCCTTTGGTGAGGACCACTACACTTACTGTCCACTGGTATCGTACCAGAAGATTGGAGGATGGGAAATGTTATTACCTTGTTCGAGAAAGGCAATAGGATTAATCGTGGGAATTACAGACCATTTAGTCTTATGTCTGTGGTGTGCAGATTATTGGAGATGACTCTGAGAGACAGGATTTATCATTCTTGGAAAACCATAGTTTGATTAGAGATAGTCAGCATGGTTGTGCAAGGGGCAGGTCATGCCTTACAAATCTTATTAAATCTTTTGAGAACGTGACAAATCACGTTTATGTCTCATTCAGAAAGTACGGAAGCATGGGTTACAGTGAAACCTGCCAGCCTGGACACTGAATTCCTGGTCCATAGTGCACAGAGGGTGATGACAGATGGAAATCACTCAGATGCACGTCAGTAACCAGTGGTGTTGTGCAGGGATCAGTTCCAGGAACTCTGCTTTTTGTGATTTTTTTTAGAAAATGACTTGGAAGTGGGTGTGGAAGAGTGGGTTAGTAAGTTTGCCAATGTCAAGGAGGTTGATGGAGTGGTGCATAGTGTGGAGGGGTGTTGTAGGCTGCAACAGGAAACTGACAGGATGCAGAGCTGGCCTGAGATGTGGCAGATGGAGTTTAACCTCGAAAAATGTGAAGTGATTCATTTTGGAAGGTCGAAAACGAATGCAGAATACAGGGATAAAGGCAGGACATTTGGCAATGTGGAGGAACAGATAGACCTTGGGCTAGACGTCCAGAAATCCCACCAAAGTTGCCACGTAAGTTGATAGGTTTGTTAAGAAGGAAAATGTTGTGTTGGCTTTCATTAGCTTAGTTTCAAAGCTATGAGGTTATGCTGCACCTCTGTGTAGCCCTGGTTAGACCCCACTTGGAATATTGTGTTCAGTGCTGATCCTTTCATAACAGGAAGGATGTGGAAGCTTTATAGGTGGTAAAGAGGAGATTTACCAGGACGCTGCCTGGACTGGAGTGCATGTCTTAAGAAGAAAGGTTGAGGGAACGAAGGCTTTTCTCATTGGAGTGAAGAAGAATGAGGGGATCTGTAGAAGTTCTTTTCAACCCCACAGCCATCTCTGTGTATGTAATCTCCTCCACTCCACATAATACATTCTCTTTGAGCTCCTCTGCTGTCCATTAAATTCTCTAACACTATATGTATCCGTGTAACCGTCTCCAAAAACACTACTTTCCTTAACTGTGTCAATTCCTACAGCAGTCCCTATCCTTCTAAGCTCCACCTAACAGTACAACCCTCCATATCTGTGTATTCACCTTCAGTCCTTACACCCCTCCTTATCTGTTTAACCTTCTCCATGCAGTTTTGATTCAGTGTCTTCAACTATCCCTATCAGAGTAATCTCTTTCTGATCTGAAAACTGTCCCTCTCTTTAATTTACTCCGGTTACACAACCCTCACTATCTGTAATCTGCTCCTGTGTGATAAACCTCCCTCTGTAAAATGCTCCAACTCTTCAACTCTCCATAAGCTCCTGTAGATCATGTAGCCCTCCCTATTTACATAATCTCTTTCAGTCCCTAAAACACCTTCAGTCTGTGATATCCTACCACCATCCCTATCTGATTAGACCATGGGTTTCTTTATTTCATTAAACCATAATATTGTTCAATATTTAATTGATTTTGAAACTGATTTCGTGAAGACCATGCGATGTACAACTGGAATTAGGCCATTTGGCCCATCGAATATGTTCCACAATTCAGTGAGACCATCGCTGATCTAATATTCCTCAACTCTACTTTCTTGCCTTTTCCACGTGACCCTTCTTTCCCTGATTGATTAACCTCTGACCATCTCAGCTGTAAATACACTCGATGACCCAGCCTCGACAGTCCTCAAGTCAGGAACTGCAGAAGGAGGAGATTTCTGAATACTTGGAAGTGCGTGTTAAAATAGGGCAGCATTGTTTCAACAAGGGGAGGTCAGACCTGACAAATCTGTTCGAACTCTTTGAGAGGTTATTGGGCAAATTAGACCAAGGAAAACAATGAGTGTTATCTATCTGGACTTCCAGAAGGCCTTTGACAAGGTGCCTCACAGGAAGCTGCTGAGTAAGATAACAGCCCCTAGTGTCAGAGGCCAGGTCCTAGCACGGTTAGAAACTCGGCTGTCTGGCAGGAGGCAGAGGGTAGAGATAAAAGAGTCCTTTTCAGGGTGGAAACTTTTGACCAGTGATGGTTCACAAGGGTCAGTGTTGATGCAACAGCGTTTCACCTTAGACATAAATGATCTGGATGAAGTAATATGGCAACGTTTGCAAAGATAAATGGAGGGGAAGGTAGTACTAAGGAAGCAAAAAGGCTGCAGAAACATTAGACAGATTAGGAGAGTGTGCAAAGATGTAGCAGATGGAATATAGTATGGGAATGTGTGAGGTCATGCAGTTTGGTCAGATAAATAGAGGCATGAGTTATTTTCCAGATGGGGAGGAAATTCAGAAATCTGAAGTGCAAAGGGAGTCCAGTCCAGAATTCCCTTAAGACAAACTAGCAGATTGAATTGGTAATTAGGCACGCCAATGCAATGTTCTGCTTCATCTCGAGAAGACTAGAATCTTATGGTAGGGGTGTATTTCTGAGACTTTAATCAGAAGTGTGAGGACTCTGTGTCTATAAGCGATGGAGTTTAGAAGGATGAGGAGGAATGTACTTGAAACTTACAGAATATTGCACGAGCTGGAAAGAGGGAATGGAATTGAATGGAATGGAATGTCACGTTTACTGAGGCACAGTGTCTTGCGATCAATACAGGCAGGTCACAGAGTTAAGTAACATAGAAAAGTAAACAATAGGTAAACAGCGGCAAAAACAAAAAATGCAGGTACAGGCAAATGTTCAGCGTTGGTTAGTCCATTCGATATCCTAACAGCAAAACAGAAACTTGTGAAAGCAGTTGGGTGCGTGTGTTCAGGCTTCTGTACCGTCTCCCCGATGGTAAAGGCTGTGGTAAACCATTGCCAGGATGGGATGGATCTTTGAGAATACTTGACAGCGTCATGGTAGATGGATTATAAGATGGGAGGTTGGCCTTTGTGATTGTCTGGGCCGAGTTCACCACTCTCAGTAACCGTCTCTGATCTTGAATGGTACAGTTGCCAAACCAGGTAGTGATAGATGCAGACAGAATGCTCTCGTTGGCACACCTATAAAAGTTGGCAAGTGTATTCACCGTCATGCCAAATTTCCACAACAGCCTGAGGAAGATGAGATGTTGTTGTGCCTTTGTAACAGACCAGCCACATGAAGAGTCCAAGAAAACTTGTTGTAGATTAACACTCCCAGGAGCTTGACACTCTCCACTCGTTCCATCTCTGTGCTGTTAATGTTTAGGGGGACACGAGTTACATCCCGCCGAAAGTCAGTAATGAGATCCTTGGTTTTGCCAGCATTGAGAGCTAGGTTATTCTCAGTGCGCAATTTTTCCAGGTCTTCCACCTTCTGTCTGTCGTCTGGATTGTCACCATCTGAGATTTGACCGACTATTGTGGTGTCATCAGCAAACTTGTTCATGGCCTTAGTCTGGTATTTGGCGACGCAGTCATGGATATACAGTGATTACATTACAGGGCTGAGTAAGGACTCCTGGGTGGCTCTCGTGTTGAGTGTTAGTGAGGATGAAATATTGTCCCCAACCTTCACTGATTGTGGGCTGTGAGTCAGGAATCTGAGGATCCAGTTGCAGAGTGGGGTTTAGTCTGAAATCATTTAGTAATCAGTCACAAGGGGATAATAGTGTTGAAGGCTGATCAATGATTCAGATTCTTATGTTGCTATTCTTGGTGTCGAGATGTTCTAGGGAGGAGTGAAGGGCCAGTGATACGGCATCTGACGTGGATCTGTTGGTCCGTTAGGCAAACTGGAGTATGTCAAGAGTTCTGGGGAGGCTGGAGTTGATTAATGCCATGACCAGCCTTTGAAAGCACTTCATGACAACCGAGGTTAGGGCCACTGGGCGCTAGACATTGAGACATGCTGCATGAACCTTCTAAAGCACAGGGATGATGTTGGCCTTCTTGAAACGGGCACAGTCAGTGGCCTGCTGCAGAGAGAGGCTGAAGATATCCGAGAAGACCCCTGCCAATTCATCTGCGCATGCTCTGAGTGTATGGTCTGGTATTCCGTCTGGTCCTAACACTTACCTTGGATTCACATGAAGGAAAACAAGGCTGAACTCTGATGCAGTGACTGTTGGAATAGGTTTGTCAGGTCTTGTCAGAATAGAGGCTACCTCTCCGCCAAATGTTTGGTCAATGCGAGTATAGAAAGTCTTGAGACGATCTGGGAGGGATATGTCATCATCTGCTATCTTTTGCTGTTCATTTTACAACCTGTGATGTTGCTCAGTCCTTGCCATAGTTGCCGGGTGTCTGTCTGGGGCTCTAGTTTGTATCGGTGTTGGCCCTTGGCTCTCTTAATGTCTCTGCGAAGGCCATACTTGGGTTCCTTATATTCAAGTGGGTCTCCTGATCAGAAGGCCTCACGCCTTGTTTTTAGCAGGTTCTGTATATCCTGATTCATTCAGGGTTTCCTGTTGGGGAACACACGGGTTGACTGCCTCGGTGTGCAGTCCTCCACACACTTGCTGATAAAGTCTGTTACAGTGGTAGCATACTCGTTCAAAGTACCTGCGGACTGTTTGAACATGACCCAATCAACCGATTCCAGACAGCCCCAGAGTTGATCCTCTGCCTCCTCCAACCAGCACTGGACTTGTATCCGCGAGGAGGTCTCCTGCTTGAGCTTATGCCTGTAAGCTGGGAGAAGAAACACGGCACTGTGGTCCGAGTTCCTGAAATGAGGGTGGGGGGTGGAGTGGTCAGCATCTTTCACAGTGGTGTAGCAGTGGTCTAAAAGGTGCTGGCCCTTGATGGGCAGATAACGTCCTGGTGGTACTTGAGCAACACATTCCTCAGATTGGCTTGAATGAAGTCACCAGTTGCAATACACAGGGACTCGGGGTGTTCTGTCTCCAGGGTGTTAGTGATGGAGTACAGCCCATCGAGAGCTTCCTCACCCTCTGCTTGTGGTGATATGTACACAGCAGTTAGTGTAGCAGCAGTAAAATCCCGTGGTAGAGTGAAGATTGGACGATGATTTCACTGGCAGGAGAGATTAAGATCCGAAAGGCACTAGAGTTGAGCAATTGGAAGCCTGTTTAGAAATGAGACAAGGAGAAACCTCTTCACCCAGAGAGTGGTTTCTTGAACAAAGGAACCACATTAGCTATCCTCCAGTCATTCGGCACTTCGCCGGTGGTCAGCAGAGTATTCAATATAGACACCAGGGCCCCAGCAATCTCCTCCCTTACCTCCATTAGCAGCCTTGGATACATTACATTGGGCACCGGGGATTTCTCCAACTTTATGCCTGTGACAACATTTAATACCTCATCTTTATTGATCCTACCATATTCTAGAACCTGATCATCCCAACTGAAATCCGCAGCTACAATGTCTTTCCCCTTTGTGAGTACAGGTGGGAAGTATTCATTGAAGACCTCACATACTTCCTCTGGCTCCATGCACAGAATGTCCCTTTATGTCTCTAACAGGCCGTACCCTTTAGCTGGGAACATTTTTACTGCAACAAAACTAATAACATACCTTGTGGCTTTTCCTTACTAGTATCTGCCAAGGATATTTCATGCCCATTGATTGCTCCTCTTATTTTAAGAACCCCCTTGCACTCTCTCTGCATTTGAACGGCTTCAGCTGTGTTTTTCTTTTATTGTACGGTATTTTCTTTATCAAACTCACGATATCGCTTAATCAGTATTCGCCGGACCTGCTGCCTTTTCCATTCACTGTTCCCGGGACACACTGGCCCGGAATTCTCACTGTATCCTTTAAAAATACTCTCACTTTCCGATTGTATCCTCAACTGCATATAATTGCTCCCAGTGTTTGGTTGTCTGATCCTGTCTCATGATAGTGATTAACTTGAATGATAGTGATAATCAAATGACAAGTGGCCTTTCCCAAATTTAGACACTTAACTTCTGCACAATCCTTACCTCTTTACACAATAACATTGAAACTTAGAGTTATGGTCACTATCCCCAAAAATCTATCTAATCCATATCTCTGTCATCATGTCCAGTACCGACAGCCAATCCTGTCTCTGTGACATCCCTCAGACGTTACCAACCTTCCCATCTCTGTACCTTATCCACGCTCCACAGCACATGATATCACTGTAACTTTCTCCAGTCATCACAGGACTCCTCCATCCTGTCCTATCCACCTCATTGCCTCTAACCTTTTACCATCCCTCTCAACCTCCTCATCTGTATAAAGTCCTCCAGTCCCGACAGCCTTTCCTACCAATCCTCCCTTTGTGTAACATTATCAAACCACCTGACCCTTCTCCACATCTGTAACCTCACTCAATCTTTACAATCTTGTTGGAGTTGGAGATAAAATTACCTTGGACAAAGAAGTCAGCAGGCTTTGGAAGAATGTATTTCTGATTGGAAGTCTGTTTCAAATGGGGTATTGCAAGGGTCAGTGCTGCACCCCTCGTTGTAATTCAGATGAAAATGTCAATGGTGCGATTAGTAATTTTGCAGATGATACCAATTTTGGTGGAGTTGTTAAGAACGAGTAAGGATATCAAATGATACACCAATCAATACATCAGCTGGAAAAAGAATGGGCAGAGAAATGATAAATTGAACTAATTGAATAAACTCATGAATGGGTACATGGATGATAGTAAAATGAGTTAAGTGTAGGTTAGTTTGATCTTAGAGGAGGATAAAAGGTCAGCATGACAACAAGGGCCGAAGAGTCTTGTACTGATCTGCATTCTACGTTCCTTGTGGTAGACTGGATAATAACATCAGGTCAATGTAAAAGGATGCAATATCCATTAGGTGTAGAATTATCTTGATAGTAGGAGAGTGAGTGTGGTAGGAGACGTTTTGATTTTCTAACTGGAGGCATGTGACCAGCGGTGCAGTGGGTCCAATGTTGTTTGTCATGTGGATAAATGGTTTGGATGGGAATATTGCTTTCCTGGTATTTAAGTTTATGTGTGACGCTAACATTGGTGATATAGTAGGCAGTGAAGAAGGTTATCTGTGATACAACAGGATTAATAGTACTGCTGAAGAAGAGCAGATGGAGTTTAATTAGATAAATGCGAAGTGCTCCACTTTGGTAAAATAAACCAGGGTGGGACTTATACAGTTAATGTTCAAGCCCTGGGTAGTGTTGTCAGTCAGTGACCCAGGGATGGAGGTACACACTTCTTTGAAAGAGGTGACATAGGTAGACAGGCTGGTGAAGCAGGCATTTGAGATGGTTACCTTAATTGGGCAGAGCATTGAGAGTAGGAGTTGGGATGTCATGTTGAATCTGTACAAGACACTGGTGAGGTCACCATAAAAGCATTGTCAATCAGTAGGAAGAGCTCATCAGGTTCACTTACCTCCTTAAGGGAAGGACATCTGACACGCTTACCTGGTCTAGCCTACACGTGACTCCAGACCACAGCAATATGACTGACTCTGAGCTAACCTCTGGGTAAATAACAATGGGGAAAAGAATGCTGGTCCTATCAGTGACAACCACATCCAATGAATAAATAAAAATACATATGTCCCTCCCATCTCTGCAAACTCCTCCAGCTGCAGCAATCCATACTGACTTTGTAACACCCTGATCACTCTCTGTAACACTCTCACCACCACCAGTACCTTCACATCTCCCTGTTCCTATCGTATCATTAAACACTGACAACAATTCCCCTTGCCAGTGCCCTCCTCCTGCTAGCAGACCCATCGCAATCACCCTTTAACACTTACTGTTTAAACCTTCGCTCTCACCACAGAATTTTAAGTACTTTTTTGTGACCTTCTGAGCCTGATAATCTAATATGATTCATTTTGTGTGAGTGAGTGACGGGTACAAGTTTCTTGCTGAGGTTTTGTCTGTTGAATGTTTTACACTATTCCTTCAAATGTTTTCCACTGTTTGTTTACAGACACACATTTCATGCTGTTTAGTCTATTTCCCTTGATCAGTTCTTCTCTCAAACTCATGTCATTGGCTACTTTTGTTTCTAGCTAAAATGTGTTGCTGGAAAAGCGCAGCAGGTCAGGCAGCATCCAAGCAGCAGGAGAGTCGACGTTTCGGGCATGAGCCGTTCTTCAGGAATTCCTGAAGAAGGGCTCATGCCCGAAACGTCGAGTCTTCTGCTCCTTGGATGCTGCCTGAACCTGCTGCGCTTTTCCAGCAACACATTTTCAGCTCTGATCTCAAGCATCTGCAGTCCTCACTTTCTCCTATTTTTGTTTCTAGTTGTGGCATGCCCTTTCCGTGAGTCATTGAAAATTTTTATATCCCTTTAAACTGTACTTAATTACAATTTTCTGGAGGACCTCACAGTGTGACATTACTCATTCCCTCAACTTCATGACGCAGTGGTCAACTTAAGATTATTATGTCCCGAGCCAGTTGCCCAATGAGTTAATCAAAGAAACAGTGACAGAAACATTCTCTGAACTCTTTTTCCAATGTCACTTTTGTTGGTGTGATTGTCACAGATTATACCAATATTGTAGTTTCCCAAAATTATCACTATTCCTCTCTTGAAAATTTCAATGGAATTCGTGTTTAATGCAGTAATGAGCAATGAAACGCTGTTCGGTGGCTAAAACTGTTCAGCTGCTTGTGTCCCTGGCAAGTCGTAGCCAGAATGTACATTCAGACCGATTCTACTTAATGATCTGAGGCCAAATGCTTTCTCTGTAATGCCTTTGTTGCCCATTACTGTCAGCGTTACCCAACCCTCCTTACCCATTCTGCTTAAGACCACGCAAGACTAAACCATCGACTATATACATTCCACCTCTTATTCGTCCGGTAACCACATCTCCCTGGTGTCTAAATCTCATTTATCTGTCTTTCAAAAATCCATTCAACTGATTGTGGAGACTTTGTCCATTCCAAAGAAAAACATAATTTCTTCTTTCCCACAATCTCCTGACACATCCATATTCAATGATGTACAATTTTAGTTAAACTTTGTCCAATCCTGTTCCTTTCTGAATGTCTTCAGCCACATTCCCATGCTGTTCCAATGCTTCTCTTTGGATTTGGAAAGCTCCTTTCACCTGAATGCTGTCCCTACATCCTCTCTGTCAGTTTAAAGCCCTGTCCTGAAACCTACCGACATGATTGGCCAGGACACTGATCCCAGCACAGTTCCAGTGTAACCATTCTAATGGATTGGTTTTTAAGTCAGGTATGGGATGTGGGTTTCTCTGGATGACCAGTCTCTCTTACCCATCCCTAGCTGCCCTTGAGCTGAGTAACTTGCTTGTCCGTTTAGAGGGTCATTTAGAGGCAAACACTTTGCTGTGGGGATGTCGTGCAGATCACATGAGGATAGGCAGATGCCCTTCTCCCAAAGACAGGTGTTTGGGTTTTGGTTAATCAGCAATGGTTTCATATTCCATTATGGATTGTTAATTATTATTTTAAAATTATTGAATTGAAATTCCCTCATTTCTGATGGTGGGATTCAAACCTGTCTCTCCTGAACATTAGCTGAGGTTTTGGATACTTGCTCAAGCAATAATAACATAAGGCCATCACTTCGCCTGCTCACAGGTTGCTCATATTTGACCGCTAATACCAGTGCACCACAAAGCAGATCCTATTCTTCCTACACAATTGTTTGCTTCTGAAATCTTCCTGCATTCTGGTGATATCACACATAGTATCTCCCCATGTGGTATCCCTCTCTGTGTGGGTCTAATTGCTGCACCTGTCAGCGCCTCTCACTCTTGCAGCTACTCCAGATCCTGAGGCAACGGAATCGTCCACTCCACAGAGATGCAGCAGCACAGGCCAGGGATGGACACTGGGATTTTCCAGATATTTATGGGACTCAGTGCCATTCTCCATGTGTAACCCTCATTGCATCAGCTTAATTTCCCATTCTGTCTATCTCTCTGTCTCCTGTAGTTTCTCAGGAAGTTCCTGACTCAATTGACTTCCCAAATGCTGGGTGTCTCGTTCATCACCACATTGAAGATGGTTGGTCAGCCAGACAGACAAGGTAAGGGAGATCTGGAGCCTTCAATAAATCCTGTAGTGAGGTAAGATCACTCACGGTGCACAGAGCAGACAGCAATGAGAGGTCTCCAAACATCGGCTATCAAGACATGACACAGATACAGTGCTGGAGGGGGAGCACAGTACAGACACACCTGAGGCTCAATCACTGCCCCATTGTAAGTTTTGTTGTTTTGAGACAGCATAGAGAATTCACAATTATCCATCCAGGTCTGTGCTGTCTTAGTGAGCATCAGTACAACAGAGGGGAAAGCAGGCCTCCCACAAGAGGGAGGTAATGCTGACTGGGATCTTTCTGTTCTGTATTCCATCTCCAACACTTTATCTACAGCATGTCAGTGTCTTCAATAATTTTTAACTCGTATAACAGCTTCTATCCCTGTAACCTCCTCCCTTCCCCTACAGTCCCTCCACATATTTGAAATGTGTTGCACTCCGGACCACCATCCCTATTGCTATAACTTGGTTCAGTCTCTGCAACATGCCTTATCTCGGTAGTCTCCCCAACCAATGATAAAGTCATGCAGCACCGAAACAGAACCTTCAATTCAACTAGTCCATGCTGACCAAGGTTCCTGAACAAGTGACATTTCCCTGCATTTGATCCATATCCCTTCAATCCTTCTCCTCTCCATGTTCCTACCCAAATGTATTTTCCATGATGTAATTGTACTTTGCTCTCCCATTTCTCTGGCCGCTCATTCAATACGTGCACCATCCTCTGTGTGGGAAATGTTCTGCTCCGGTCCCTTTTAAGTACTTCCTCTCTCACCTCATATTTCTGCCCACTAGAACATAGAACATAGAAAAATACAGCGCAGTACAGGCCCTTCGGCCCTCGATGTTGCGCCGACCGAAGCCTACTTAACCTACACTAGCCCAATAACCTCCATATGCTTATCCAATGCCCGCTTAAATGACCATAAAGAGGGAAAGTCCACCACTGCTACTGGCAGGGCATTCCATGAACTCACAACCTGCTGAGTCAAGAATCTACCCCTAACATCTGTACTATACCAACCGCCCCTTAATTTAAAGCTGTGTCCCATAGTAACAGCTGACTCCATATGCGGAAAAAGGTTCTCACTATCAACCCGATCTAAACCCCTAATCATCTTGTATACCTCCATCAAATCTCCCCTAAACCTTCTTTTCACCAATGAGAACGGCCCCAGGTGCCTCAGCCTTTCCTCATACGATCTTCCTACCATGCCAGGCAACATCCTGGTAAACCTCCTCTGCATCCGTTCCAGTGCCTCCACATCCTTCCAATAGTATGGCGACCAAAACGGCACACAATATTCCACATAAGGCCGCACCAGAGTCTTATACAACTGCAACATGACCTCAGGACTCTGGAACTCAATTCCTCTACCAATAAAGCCCAGTACGCCATATGCCTTCTTCACAGCACTATTTTCCTGGGTGGCAACTTTCAGAGATCTGTGTACATGGACACCAACATCCCTCTGCTCATCCACACTTCCAAGTAGCCTACCATTAGCCCAGTAATCCATCTTCTTGTTACTCCTACCAAAGTGAATGACTTCACACTTAGCTACATTGAACTCCATTTGCCACCTTTCTGCCCAGCTCTGCAGCTTCTCTATATCCCACTGTAACCTGCCACATCCTTCTTCGCTGTCCACAACTCCACCGACCTTCGTATCATCCGCAAACTTGCTCACCCAGCCTTCAAGCCCCTCCTCCATGTCATTTATAAAAATGACAAACAGCAATGGTCCCAAAACAGATCCTTGTGGAACACCGCTGGTAACTGCACTCCAAGATGAACCTATTCCATCAACTACTACCCTCTGTCTCCTTCCAGCCAGCCAATTCTAATCCAAACCTCTAATGCACCCTCAATGCCATACCTCTATAATTTTTGCAGTAGCCTACCATGGGGTACCTTATCGTACGCCTTGCTAAAATCGATATACACCATCTACTGCTTTACCCTCGTCCACTTCCTTGGTCACCTTCTCAAAGAACTCAATAAGGTTTGTGAGGCACGACATGCCCCTCACAAAACCATGCTGACTATCCTTGATCACATTATTCCTATCCAGATGTTCATAAATCCTATCCCTTACAATTCTCTCTAAGATTCACAACAGAAAGGAGACACACCGGCCTATAGTTACTAGGGCTATCCCTACTCCCCTTCTTGAACAAGGGGACCACATTCGCTATCCTCAAGTCTTCCGGCACTATTCCTGTAGACAACGACGGCATAAAAATCAAGGCCAATGGCTCCGCTATCTCCTCCCTAGCTTCCCAGACGATCCTAGGATAAATGCCATCAGGCCCAGGTAACTTATCTATTTTCACCCTTTCCAGTTTTCCCCAGACCACTTCCCTACATACCTCAAAGCCATCCATTCTAATCACTTGTGACTCAATATTCACATCAGCAACAATGTCCTGTTCCTGAGTGAATACTGACGAAAAGTATTGTTTTAGTGTCTCTCCAATCTCTTCCGCCTCCATGCACAACTTCCCACTACTATCCTTGACTGGACCAATACTTACCCAAGTCATCCTTTTATTCCTGACATACCAATAGAAAGCCTTTGGGTTTTCCCTAATCCTACTAACTAAGGACTTTTCATGTCCCCTTCTCGCTGCTCTTAGCTCTCTCTTTAGATCCTTGCTGGCTACCTTATAACTCTCAATCGCCCCAACTGAAACTTCACGCCTCATCCTTACATAGGCCGCCCTCTCCCCTTTCACAAGGGATTCCAATTCCTTATTAAACCACGGCTCCCTCACAAGACCCTTTCCTCCCTGCCTGACTGGTACATACTTATCAAGGACACCCAATAGCTGCTCCTTGAACAAACTCCACATGACATTTGTGTTCTTCCCTTGAAGCCTATTTTTCCAATCCACGCATCCTAAGTCATGCCTCACCACATCATAATTTTCCTGCCCCCAGCTTTAACTCCTGCCCTGCAGTGCACACTTATCCCTCTCCATCACTAATGTAAAAGTCACCGAGTTGTGGTCACTGTCCCCGAAGTGCTCACCTACCTCCAAGTCTAACACCTGGCCTGGTTCATTATCTAGAACCAAATCCAGTATAGCCTCATGTCTTGTTGGCCTGTCTACATATTGTGTCAGGAAACCCTCCTGCACACATTGGACAAACACAGACCCATCTAACGAACTCGAGCTATAGCTTTCCCAGTCAATATCTGGGAAGTTAACGTCCCCCATAACAACCACCATACTACTTTCACTCTTCTCCTGAATCATCCTCGCAATACTTTCCTCTACGTCTCTCGAACTATTAGGAGGCCTGTAGAAAACTCCTAACAGGGTGACCTCACCTTTCCTATTTCTAACCTCAGCCCAAACTACCTCAGATTGCAAGTCTTCCTCCATCGTCTTTCCACTGCTGTAATACTATCCTTGACAAGCAATGCCACACATCCCCCTCTTTTACCCCCACCTCTGACCCTACTAAAACATTTAAACCCTGGAACCTGCAACAGCCATTCCTGTCCCTGTTCTACCCACGTCTCTGTAATGGCCACAACATCGAAGTCCCAGGTACCAACCCACGCTGCAAGTTCACCTACTTTATTTCGTATACTTCTCGCATTGAAGTATACCCACTTCAAGCCACCTTCCTGTTTACAGGCATCCTCCTTCGAGATCGATGCCTTGTTCCTAACCTCCCTACACTCAAGGTCCTGTACCCTAAAGCTACAGTCCAGGTTCCCATGCCCCTGCAGAGTTAGTTTAAACCCTCCCAAAGATCACTAGCAAACCTCCCCCCAAGGATGCTGGTGCCCCTCTAGTTATGGAATCCCCTACCCGGGGATAGAGACCTTCACGATTCACCCTACGTATACACCTTGTGGTTTTATAATCCTTTATAAGGTCACCCCTCAGCCACCTACGCCCAAGGGAAATATGAAGGATGATACAAATACCTCTGCCACAACTTTGCCACAATGTTCTGGAATACACTTGTTCAGGACCTGGGGGTTTCTCTACCTTTGTGTTCTAAGATCTCCAGCACCACCTCTTCTGTAATGGGGACTCTTTATAAAACATCACTGTTTCTTTCCCTTTGTTTCCAAGTCTTTATCCATAGTACGTTCTGACATGAAATATTCATTTAGGCTCTCGTCCATCTCCTATGGTTCCACACATGGATGGCCTCGTTGATCTGCTGTCTCTCAGTTGCTCTTTTGTACGTGTATGCTGTAGGATCCCTTTGCATACTCTTAACCTTATCTGTCAAATATATCTCATCCCAACGTTTTGTTTTCCAGCTTATCCAGCCTCTCCTTGTAAGTCAAACCCTCCAGGATCAGTAACATCTTTGTCAATCTTTCCTCCATTTGCAGTTCCAGAATATGCTTCCCAAAGCAGGAGGATCAGAATTCTACACAGTACTCCATCTGGAGACCCAGCAATGTCTGGAACTGTCTTTATCATGATGTATCAACTCATGTACTCAATGCTCTCTCCCATGAGGGGAAATGTGCTAAATGCTTCTTTCCCTGGCCTGTCCACCTGCGATGCCACTTCCAAGGAACAATGTAACTGAAGCTCTTGGTCTCTCTCTCTCTCTGTTCAACAACACTGCCCAGAACTATTCCATTAATTGTTTTAGTTGTCTCTGGTTTGTTATAACAAAATCCAGCTCCTGAATTCAACTCCACCTTTCATTTCGTGACCAACTGGCTCAGTGGGTTAAGATCACCTTTGATAACTGTATCCACTACCCACTATAACACTTATTTTACTATCCACAAACTTACTAAAATTAATTCCTATGTTCTCGTTTATGCCAATAATGCACATGCGTGGCCCCAGCAACAATGCTTATGGCACACCGCTGGTCAGAGGCCTCCAGTCTGCACAACAACCCTCTCCCACCATCCTCTGTCTCCTACTGTCAAGCCCATTTTGTGTCCATTTGTCTCGCTCTCCCTGATCCCATGTGATCTAACCTTACTAACCAGTGCACCACGATAAACCCTGTCAAAGGCCTTGTTGAAGTTAGGATTGACAACGTCTACTGCTCTGCCTTCATCCACCTCCTTGGTCACCTCTTAAACAACCTCTATCAGGTTTGAGAGACACTTCTTCCTATGCACAAAGCTATGCTGACTATCTCTAATCAATCATTGACTTTCCAAATGCATGTAACGCCTGTCCCGCAGAATCACTTCCAACAACACTCGTAGCATTGACATCAAGCTAATTTGTGTTTATGTCCCTGGCTTTGCTCACAGCCTTTCCTAAATACTGACACAACATTAGCCATGATCCAAGCTCCCAACTCACTACCCGTGGCTGTCAGTGATAAAAATATCTTTGTTAGTTTATTGCCTAACTTACCCCAATGTCCTGGGATGTACTTGATTAGTTCCCAAGGAGTTGTATAATTTTAATGCATTTTAAATCATTTAGCATCTCCTGTGTACATCACTGTTTATTTCCCTGCTTCTCCAGTGTTTTTTCCACAGTCAGTTCTGATGTGAAATTTTTGTTTCGGATCTCGCCATTTTCTGTTGTTCCAGACATGGATGGCTTCACTGAACTTTAAGGAGTCACATTATGTCTCGAGGTAATCTTCTGTTGTTAATATACTTGTACAATCTCTCTGGATTTTTCTGAACCTTCTCTGCCAAAGCTCTGTCAGTTCCCCTTTCTACCCTTATGGTTTCCCTCTTAAGCGTTTTACTACATCCACAATGTTCTTCAAGGGATTGACTTAATCCAGCTGGCTGTATATGACATGTATCCCCTTTTGTTTTGACCAGAGCCTCAATATCCCCAGTCATCTAGTATTTCCCACTTATGTTTGCATTGTCCTTCACACTAACAGGAATATGCTGGCCCTGAAATCTTAATTTATCTCTCTTTTGAAAGAATCCACTTTATTTGCAAATAGCCTCCACGAATCAATTTTTGGACGGTCTTGTCTAATACCTTCTGGACTGGGGCAAGGTTAGTTTTGATCTTTAACTTGTGGACCAGGCTGTCCTTTTCCATCGCCATTTTCAAACTAATGGAATTATGGTGACTTTGCAAATGTGCTCCCCCACAAACACTTCAGCCCCTTTCACTACCTTGTTTCCCAAGGGGAGGTCAGATTTTATCCCTTTCTCCAGTCGGACCTGTTCCATAGATGGAGACAGTTTTCTTGAACACACTGAACAAATTCCTTCAATCCAAGCTCTGAACACTCTGGCAGTCCCAGTCTAGGTTTGGAAAGTTAAAATCCCCGACCATTTCAATGCCATCATTCTTACAGATATCTGAGATCTCTGACGTTTGCTGCTCAATTTCCCGCTGATTATTGTGGGCCTGTAGTACAGTCATATCAAACTGCTTATTCATTCTTATTTCTCTGTTCCACTAACATAGCTACACTGGGCGATGCCCAGGAATATCCTCTCTCAGTACTGCAGTGATGTTTTCAATGATCAAAAACTCCACTCCCCCTACTCTCTTGCCTCCACTTCTATCCTTCCTGTTGAACCCGTCCCCTGGAACAGTGATGTGCGAGTCCTGTCCCTCCCTCAGCTGTGTTTCTGTAATTCCTGTGATTTCCCAGTCCCACGTTCCCATCCATGCCTTGCTTTCACCACCCTAACTTTCAGGCATTTTACATCAAAGTAAAAGCAGTTTAATTGATCAGTTTTCCCTCATTGCCTGCTGTGCTCTTGCCTGCTTATCAATTGAAATTACTCTGTTGAAATTCTGTCCCAGCCTCAACCTTCAGACTGTAGCCTGAGACCATCCCCCTCACTGTGGACAACACCCTCACCTTTCATGTCTTTGCAAAGCTACTAATGATTCCTTCTGCTTTCATATCCAAGTGATTAATGCCCATAAGTAACATCAATGGCTCCTGCACAGGTCCCTGTGGTGCACCCGCTGGGCAAAGGCTTTCAAACAAAAAAAAATCCTCCACCAATTGTGGATCCAATTTACCAACTTGCTTTGGATCCCATGGGTTCTTCCCTTTTGGGCCAGCCTCCCATGTGGGACATGTCAAAGACCTTAATGAACTCCATGAAACCCACATCATTTGCACTGCACTCGTCAATATTTTGAGACACCATTTAAAAAAAACTGAACTGATTTATTCAGACAAGATTTTTCAGTTCTTAGGTCAAGGTGATCTCTTCTGGGGTAGAGGTGACCTGTACAAGGGGAATGGTTTACACTCGAAGCAGGGGTACCAGTATCCCTGAGTGGAGATTTGCTCGTGTTACCTGGCAGGAATTAAATGAGTTTGGCAGGGAGTTGAGACTCTGAATAAGAGAGGGGCCATCAACTAGTCAGGAGAAAATACATCAGCCATCGAGAGCAGGTTTCCTATTCAGGATATCCAGGGCACAGTAAAGAGAGCGAAGAGACTTCTGGTTTAAAGGGTATTTATTACAACGCACGAGGCCTGACTGGTAAGGCAGACGAGCACAGAGCATGTATTGGCTCTGAGAACTTGGATATTATAGCCATAACAGAAACATGGCTAAGAGAAGGGCAGGACTGGCAGCTCAGTGTTCCAAGATACAGAAGCTCCAGGCTGGACAGAAGGACAAGTAAGTGAGTAGGGGAAGTTGTCCCTTTCATTAAGGAGGACATAGCAACAGTGCTTAGAGACAATATTGTTAAGCGGTATTCGAATGAGGTCATATTTTTAAAAGTTAGAAACAAAAAGGGGATGGTCCGTCTGCTGAGATGGTGTTCCAGATCCCCAAACAGCCAGCGGGTACGAGAGGAGCAAATGCACAGTGAGATTGCAGGTACCTATAAAAATAATAGAGTAGTATTGGTTGGAGATTTTAAATTCCCCTAGATTGACTGGGTCACCCAGATTGTAAAACGCCAGTTCTGGGTAAAATTTGTCAAATATGTCTAAAAAAAGTTTCTAAACCAAGATGTAGAGTGCTCTATACTACACAGGCGGATGCAACACGAGACCTCCCCTCAGAAACCGAGGTCGGCCAAGTGACTGAAGTGACATTCGGAGAGGACATTGCGTCCAGTGACCACAACTGTCTTCGGTTTAACATCGCTATGGGAAAATGATCAGGCAGGTCCACAGATTAAGGTCTTAAACTGGAAGAGGGCCAATGTTGGGGCTATTCAGAAGATTCGAGCAGGGGTTGATTGGGTGCAGGTAAAAATCACACAACACCAGGCTATCATCCAGCTGGTTTACACAGGAACCTCGATTATCTGAATGAAATGGGCGGGCAAAAGTTCATTCAGATAATTGATTATTCAATTAATCAGTTCAATGCCTTTCCTCTGGAGCTCGGAATTTTTGGTAATGGCTAGACCCCGTTGAGGTGACTCGGCAGTAGCAAACCATATGTGAGCCCTCACGCCCCGTCAGCCCCAAAAAACCGATCCAACACTGACCTACACCCGCCCCGCCACCAAAACCGTCCAATGCCACCCTCCGCCCGCCTCCAAACGAGCACCCCGTCTGCCCCTAAACCCATTCAACATCACCCTCAGCCCGCCACCAAACCAGTCAAACACTGCCCCCGCCCAGTCCCAAACCCATCCAACACTGCCCCCCACCATTCGCGCCCATACCCCCGGCTGCCCTGCCATCTGTGCGCCCCTGCCCCCATCATCTCCTCCCCCTCCTGGGTAGCCGGAGTGGTCACGAACAGTAAGACAGCTGCTGCCTTTGGTGGTTAAGTCTCCAAATAGCGCACACACACATGCATGCACACGCACACGCACATGTACACATACACGCGCACACAGCCACACACACACACACACACGTACACATAGCCACACACACCACTTTTTACTGCAACATTTCGAAAAGTTCCACCTCTGCACTGTACAGGAAAATGTTCGAGAGAATATCTGGGGAAGGAGGTATTAGGATTTACCCCTGTGTAGAACTTCAGGCTGAGTGTGCGGAGAGGTTGGGAGGTCAGTCAATTGGAGATAGTATGTGGGCTCGATGTCCAGGACTATTCATGGCAGCTTTTCAGTGAGCCTAGATCTGTTTTAATCAGTGTGAACAAAAAAAACACAATCAGGGTTGAAACATCTCGTTGATGTAACGTTTCTATCGGGACCTCGAGATCTCCTTTGGATAATCCGATATTAGGATAATTGGTATTTGGATAATCGAGGACCCTCTGTGTTTGGAAGTGCTAGATTTAGAAGCACTGGGGATCATTCTAAAAGATGAAAGACTTAATCAAAACTTGTTGAATATTTCATTCCATGACACTGCCATCCTGTTGCTATAAATTCTGTGGCTTCTGACTGTGCTCCACAACCAACTGATGAAGAAGCAGCACTTCGAAAGCTAGTGCCTCTAAGTAGACCTATTGCACCTACAATATGGTGTTGTGTGATTTTTAACTTTGACCATCCCAGTCCAACACTGGCACGTCTAAATCATGGGTCAATCTGTTTGAAGGAAAAGGAATAACTAGCAAATGGGAGGCTTTTAAAAGTGTGATCTCAAGAATCCAGTATGTCCCTGTTAATGATAAGGGAAAATCCCATACAACCCTTCCCACTTTGACCATTCTGGAGGAGGTTACTAATGCTCCCTAATCTGAAAAACTGTCTCCAACCAAAATTACTGCCCTTCTGGAAAATCTGTCAGACTCCATTCGCCTAAAACATTCCTGCCTGTGTAAACCGCTACATCCAACCAATATCCTTATCCCTGTCAACTGGCCCATCTCTCCCAAACTCCCCATCTCCATGAACTCCTGCAGGCCATACAGATCTCCGCATCTCTGTTCCCTCCTATGGCTCTTTGGTCCTCCCTCCCTGTGAAAGCACCTCCATTCCCCACACCCATCCCAGTCTGTGTCATTATCTGCTTCAGATAAGGTGTTTCTGTTATCTCTGGCACTCCGAGAAAACGTTTCTAATTGTGTCTATTCATTCAGATCCCATCCTCTCCAGCCTCCTGAAACCTCTTCCTGCCATTGTTTGGAACACAGAACAGTACAGCACAGTTTCTCCTGAAACCACATCTTACTAGTGACCAAATCTTTCCGATACTTTGACAATTCCAAAAAAACCTGTAATTGACGTTTCCCAGAATTTCCTGTCAGAGCCTAATTTACTGTTCATATCTGTTCCTTTCTGCTTGTCTTCAGTCACATTCCCATGCTGTTCTGATGTGTCAGCTTTTCTCTTTGGATTTGGAAAGCTCCTTTCACCTGAACCCTGTCCCTGCGTCCTCTCTGTCAGTTTAAAGCCCTGTCCATAAACCTACCAACATGATTGGCCAGGGCACTGGTCCCAGCAGTGTTGTTTTTAATTCACTCGTGGCATATTGCTGTCTCTGGCTGGCCAGCATTTCATGTCCATCCCCGAGCTGTCCTTGAGCTGAGTGGCTGGCCAGATCATTTCAGCGGACAGTTGAGAGTCAACCTCCTTGCACTGGGTCTAGATTCATATGTACATCAGACCGGCAGCACAAAACAGATTTACTTACTTAAAGGTATTAAGCAGTCAGATAGGTATCCCTGCTCCCGGCATTAAATTCTGGATGAACAGTCGAGTGAGAGTAACATGAGATCATTGCCTGGCCCACTGATTGCTCCCTCATCCTTGAGTACTGCTCCCAGTGCACCTTCTTCCTGACCGTGATTTGATCCTGATACCTTCCTGCACTCTGGTGATATCACTCAGTATCTCTCCATGTGATATCTGTCACTGTGAGGGTCTAATTGCTGCCGGTGACTGCACCTTTTACAGTTACTCAAGATCCTGAGCCAATAGAATTCTCCATTCCAGGGAGACGAAGCAGCACAGGCCAGGGATGGAGACTGGGATTTTCCAGATCTCTGTGGGACTCAGTGCCATTGTCCATGTGTAACCCTAACTGCATCAGTCTAGTTTCCCATTCTGTCTGTTTCTCTGCCTCCTGTGGGTACTCGGGATTCTCCTGACTCAGCAGAATTCCCAACTCCTGTTTTGTTCATCACCACATGGAAGACAGTTGATCAGCCAGAGAGATGGAGAGTGAGATCTGGAGCCTTCAGTAAATCCTGCAGTGAGGTAAGATCACTCACAGTGAACAGATCGGAGTGTATTTAATACATCGAACTTTGGTCCAGAAGACATGACATAGATACAGTGTTGGAGAACGAACACAGAGCATGATGGTCCAAGGCTCAAACCCCACCCTCTTGTTAATTTTCATCTCTGATTGACTGAACCTTCCTGTGTCAATATCGAAAGTTCACAGTTATCAATCCACGCCTGTGCTGTCTTAGTGAGGATCAGTACAACAGAGGGGAAAGCAGGTCTCCCCCAAGGAGATGGCATTGAAACCTGGAATCTTTCTGTTCTATATTCCCCCCTCACGCTGTCTCTTGTCATGGGAGAGAGTCATTCGACAAGGAAACATTCCTTTCGGTCCAACTTGATTGTGCCAGTATCTTGAATGCTGGTAATTCCCAGAAAATTTCCTGTTACTATAACTTCCGTCCTTCTCATATTCCCTCTGTGTATTTGAAACCTACTCCAATGCTGACGACTCTCCCTGTGTGTAAATTGCTCCAGTGTCGAGAACATGCCCAATCTCAATAATCCCATCCTTAACTCAGTCCAATGCTCCCTACTTCTGTAGGCTTGCACAATACTTACAGTGCCCCCGTCTTTGTAAAATCCTCCAGCCCAGACCAAAACACCCACCCGTGTACCTTCCTCAAGCCCCAGGAGAACATGATATCACTGGAACCTTCTGCAGGCCCTATAACACTTCTGCCTCCTAGCCTATAGCACCAAACGACCTCGGTACACTTCTTCCATCCCTACCGAGCTCCTTATCTGTATAAACACCTCCAGACCCTTTTCAAGCCACAGCACTCCACATCTCTGTTTGTTCCTCCACTCCCTACATCCCTCCCAGCACCTGAAACATTCTCTCTTTGTATAATTCTGCAATTTGGTGCAGCACGGTGGCTCAGTGGTGAGCAATGGTGCCTCACAGCGCCAGTTACCCAGATTCGATTCCAGCGTTTGGTGACTGGCTGTGTGGAGTTTGCACATTCTCCCTGTGTCTGCGTGGGTCTCCATCGGGTGTTCCGGTTTCTTCCCACAGTCCAAAGATGTACAGGTCAGGTGAATTGGCCATGCTAAATTGCGCAAAGTTTTAGTTTCATTGTCGGAGAGAAGTGGGTCTGGGTGGGTTACTCTTTGGAGAGTTGGTGTGGACTTGTTGGGCCAAAGTGCCTGTTCCCATGCTGTAGGGAATCTAATCTAAACTTTCCCTCTGCGTTCCATATTACTGTCCCTAAATATATGCCTTTATCCATAAACTGCCCCAAACTCTTCAAACCTCCGAGTCTCTGTGAACTCCCACAGCTCCAACATCTCTCCTTAACTGTGTAACCTTTTCTACTCCTGGAACACTCTGAAAATGTGGACATCCTACAATCGTCTCTATCTGCATAATCCTCTCAGGTCCCTGCAACACCCCCGATCTGTGGAACCAACTCCAATGCTTGTGACTCTCCCGATCAGTTTCTACAAGACTTACTATCTATGTAACATCCTCCTATCGGTATCACCCGCCCTATCAATGTAAGCTCCTCCAGTCTCCCCCACAATCTAATCATCTCCATAACGTTCTCCAGCTCTTACACCCGATCCGTGTAAACGTTACATTCCCCTACAACCATCCCTCACACAGAAACCTCCTCCAATATGTGCAATGCTCCCTCTCTGTGTTCGTGTTTCCAGGCTCTATTGCTGTTCCTGTCTCTATAAGCTCTGACAGATTGTCTAGCTTTCCTGTCCATATAATTTCCAAAACCTCAGCATCCGACATCAACAAATGTCTTCATTAGCTACAGCCTTCCGTATCTCTGTTCTTTCCTCGATTCTATCCAACTTCATAATCTCTGTAAATTGCACCATTCCATAAAATACTCCCAGTCTGCGTAAACTGCCCCAATCCTACACTGAGAAGCCTCACTGTCCTTTTGATCACCTGTGGTCCCTTCAGATCTCCCTGCATCTTTCCTGACTCCATTGAACACAACTCATCTCATTTTATAACTCTTCTAAATAATATGTTACTCCCAATTTCTGTGATATTCTTCAGTTCCTGCAATTCTCACTCTTTATCTCCAGAGCTTCCAATCCCCCTGATCGATGTAAGGTTATTGATCCCTTGCAGCATGTTTAACACCTGTAGCAGCCTCCAACTCCTCAATGCATCCTGTCGCTGTAACCTCCTCAAATACTACAGCTCACTGTCTTTGTAATATCTTCCAGTAGCTGCAACCCTGTTGATATCTGTAACCTCCACCTAAACAGCACTCCACATCTCTGTGTGACTGATGGGAATGATGCAAACCTACCTTCACAGTCCTCACTAACCCTCTGAACTCCTGCCGCCCTACAACCCTCAGTATCTCTGACTCATCCAATCCCTACACTTCTCCCTGGCTGTGTGAACTGATCCAGCCCCTTCAACCCTCCTTATCTCACTCACTCCTGCAGCTCCACTATTGTCTGTGTTAATGTAATTCCCAGCACCAACAATCCTCCATTAACTCCCTGTAGCTCCAACTACCACCCCAATCCGTGTAATCTCCAGTCCCTCCAATCCTCCCTTTCTCCATAAACTCCTGTAGCTCTAATTTCACCTCTATCTGTGTAATCGCCAGCCCCGACAACCTTCCCTTCCTGAGCCCCTGCACCAGCCGTTGGAACTGTTGTTATCTGTATCCCCTCCAGCAGGCGCTACAACACTCCTCATGTCTGTAACTGCATACAAATAATGCAGCTCTCTCTTTTATATTTGACATCCTCCCCTACTTATAACTCTGATAGTTGCTCACAATAACTCACCTCCTCCATTCCCATCTGTGTTCGAGATCTCTAAAATTTATTTATTCTTGTTTAAACTTCTGATCACCTAAAATCTCTCCCCTTTTAAATTTGTAACCCCTTCAGTTTCTGTAACTCTCCGTATACCTGTAATCAATGACAGCACAGGTTCCCTTCCTTAAATCTCTATAATTACAATGGTTGTATGTGTTAAATTGGCTCTTTTCATCCTCAATATCATCTCAGGACTTCCATCCCCGACAATCCCAATATTTGGAATGCTCCCATTCTCTGCACCTCCTCATGTCCTGGGGGTCTTTGAACACCACCAGTGCTCCAAAGGTTTATAATCCCCCCAGTTACTGCAAGTCTTCTAACTCTGTAACATCCAACCGTCTCCAGTACCAGACAACACTTGCTGGCTGTCAATTTGCATTTGTTGAAGTCTACACATCTCTGTAAGCAGCTCAGAAAAAAACACTTTAGATTCTACATAGCTCCGTCATGAACAAGCCACAATCTCTCTATTTCCTTTGCTTTCTTCAGTGTCTGCAACTCTCGCTGTATATTCCAGTAATGCTCTTGAGTTGCTGCAGGCCTGCCTAGCTCCCCAGATAACCTGTTCCATCCCATATATCTTGCCTCAATCACTATAACTACCTCTGCTCTGTCTAATCATCCTCTTTTCCACTGTCTTCCAGGTACAACAGCGATTCTGTAAGAGAGCAGTGTGGAATGGGATGTTATAAACCTCAGCTGAGGCTTGAGGCCTACCATTACCTGGGATAAACAAAGGGAGAGAACCTGAGAGAGAGCAGCACAGCGGGAGAATATAAAGCAACGCGGATCGAGGCCGACTGAAACTTGGAGTTGCAGAAACAGCAGAGCAGGAGGCTGGAAATCATCACCAAGTCACAGAGGGAGTGACCATCTGAGGGAGCAACTTGGAGCAGGAGCTTGAGGTTAACTCACACCTAGGAAGTAGAAGCACCAAAATGAGAAGATATAAATCAGCACTGAGGATCGATGCCTAGTTGTGCCTGGGAGTCACAGAGACGATGACCCTGTGAGGGAGCAGAGTGGAATGGGAGCTGGAGGATTACACGTACCTGGGAGTCACAGAGATGGTGACGCTGTGAGGGAGCAGACTGGAGTGGGAGCTGGAGGATTACACGTCCCTGGGAGTCACAGAGACGGTGACTCTGTGAGGGAGCAGAGTGGAGTGGGAGCTGGACCTGGGAGTCACAGAGATAACTTTCTGCTGCTGGGACCTGCCTGCACTGAGGTTGAAAGAAGTGCAAGAGCTATCACAGAAAAAAGCTGTTAGTTCATTGGCTGATAAATGCACCGTTTTTACCGACTGTCAGTTAATTATTATAAGTTAGCATTTTTTTTCAACTTCTGAAATAATGGTTGAACAGAGAACTAAGAGGGAGAAGTGAAATTGTGATCCAATATAATAAATTACCCTCAGTAAGCCACAGTTGAATAAGGGACTTAACCTTATTGTTATTTCCTGGATGTTAACTTCATTCTAAGTAATTAATTAAGTTACTCCAGACATGTTGCATTTTAAGACATGGCAGCACATATTTGTCAGATGAAAAATGTGTTGTGTTACATTGGGAAGCCATAGCCCCTGCTTGTGTCCTAGATGAACACGGGGTCATGGAGCTGGACTAGAGACTCCATGGGACATCTGCGATGCTGACAGTTAGGTGGATAGCACACACACACACACACACACACACACACACACACACACACACACACACACACACACACACCAGATCACCCTGCAGACATGACTGCCTGGAAGAAGGAAGGGTCTGGTGGACGAAGCAATTGGAGAGAAACAGTCATGGAATACAAGAACGCCCTGTTGTCTCCCTCCCGAATCAAATTCCCAGTTTGGAAGCTGATGAAGATGTAGACTGCTCAAGGGAGGGAAGTCTGAGCCATGTCTGTGGCACCACAAGCAGCCTGAATGTAAGGAGGGGAGGGAGAAGGAAAGAGGGGCAATAGTCACGGGGAGTCAGGAAAGTGAAAAAGGTGTCAGTGTGTCTGTAATTCCAGGATAGTGAGGTTAAGAATGTCACTGTGACTGCAGGACATTTGTCTTGGGGACAGTGCGCAGTCAAAGGTCATGTCTATGTTGGTAGGAATGACCGGGGTATGAAGGGTGAAGCGGTCTGGAAATCAGAATTTAGGGAGATAGGTGGATGGTTAGCAAGCGGGACCTCAAATGTAGCAATCCCTTGGTTACTGCCAGTGCCGTGTCCAAGTGAAAACAGGACTCTGAGTTTTAGGTAGATGGGAGTGTGACTGGAACGATGGTGCAGCAGGTAGGGCTTCAGATTCCTGGAACATTGGGACTGTTTCTGGGGAAGGCAGCAACTGTACAAGCTGGATGGGCTGACGTGACAGAGCTGGGACTGAATTCCTTACGGGGTGTTTGAGAGGGGTTGAAAATAATTTGGTGTGTGCTTAGGATACAACAAATAATAGTAGAGGAGACTACTAGGATTCTCTAAATAAGGGGAGATGCAGTTACAATTAATATACAACAGCAAGTTTATCAGTGGAAGATGGAGTGAGAAAGAAAGCCTTAATCTGACGTATTCTGCGTGGACATGAAGACTCGGAGTGTGGGGAGTTCCAGATGCAGATTGGCGTGTGGTAATCTGATATACTGATCACCGAGAGCTGGCGCAAGGATGTCAGGACTGGATGTTTAATATTGCTGGGTAGAAAGGATTCCAAAATGATAGAAGGGAAGTAAAAGGATGAAGGTAGAAGCATTGGTTTAGATTAGCGTTAGTTAAGGAGCCCTATGGAAAGAGGATCCGTCCAAGGACAGAATGAATTTGGCTGGATCTACAGAACGGAAAGTATACAATTACACTGTGAGGTACAGTCTGTCTGCCAGCAACCAAAGAAATGATGGAGAGAATAAATATGCAGGGTCATTTGAGATCAATGACAATACTACAGATTAGTTATACTGAGAAACTTAATGTTTCCAGATATAGACAGGGATACTGGCGATGAAGGGTCATGAGGGCCAAGTGTTCCTGGATTACATGGAGGAGAGCTGACTTCAGGAGTATGTATCCAGCCGAAGAGAGCATGTGCTGTTGGACCTGGTCCTTGGGAAAGAGATGGGGCAAGTGGATCCAGTGTCAGGAGGGGAACGTTTTGGGGTGTAGTGATAAATTCATTGTAAAGTTCAGGATGATGGTAGAGAATGAAATGCAATAATTGAGAGTGAGAGCAGCTTTCAATGGGGCAAGAATGAAGCTGGGAAATTTTCAACAAGGCCAGTGAAATGGTAGCTTTAAATAGTGTGAACCAGGTCAGATGGAGCTATCATTATGGAGATGGGGCTGCAGTGTGACCACGACAGACCTGGATAATCAAACATTTTCCACATTTCTAAAGGAAGGATAAACAGGCCAACACAGTGAAGTAGCATTGTGTATAAAGGATGGGCTCAGTATTATTGTGATGCCAATCAATTCACGCACTGCTCCTCCCTGCCCTCACCCCTCATCCCTGTGTATTGATCCTATCAGATGTTGGTAACCTTTGAAAACTTCAAAAATAGCACAGTATAGAGGTGATGACTCTGGCCACTGCCTGCATTGGTCAAGATGTAACGTTGTTTTTTAAAGCCCTCGTTCTGTCTCCCCGGTCAGTGTAGGACTTCAGGTGCAGAACCTGGCACCTTTTTAAAATGGTTTGAGAGTTTCTGCCTCTACTCTGCTTCTATATGTGACTCCCAGATCCCGACCATAAACTGCGTGAAATAACAACTTTCCTCAACACTTCTCTGATATTTCAATTTATGACGTTAAATATTCGCCACTGGTAACTGAGCTCTCCAGCAGGAACAAGGTATTCTCTCCCTTTCTACCCAGGCTCCTGACAATGTGTGCACCCCAACCAAATCTCGTCTCAGCATCCTCCATTCCAATCTTTCCTCACAACTGCACTTTCACTGTCACAGGGTGACGAATCTTCTCTGTACCCTCTCCAGAACATTCCATCCTCCCATGTGATGGGGTGACCAGAACTGAACACATCCCCCAAGCTGTGACTGAGCTTATTATTTATACAGTTCCAGCATGAGCTTCCTGCTCTGAAATTCTGCACTTTGGCTGACAGAGGAAATGGTGCCAATTGCTGCATTAACGAGATTATTGGTGATTCCACTTACCTTCATTTCCCTGCCCACACTGGCCATATTCTCATTTATTGTCTATTCCTCTCTATTACTGATGTCCCCAAATGCCTTGCCTTGCACTTCTGAGGGTTGTTTGCTTCATTCACCTGGACCCCATAGCTTCTGTTTATTAAGCAGCCTGCCATGGGATCTCTCATGAAATCCAAGTAAGTCACATGCAGTTACAAGTTACTGCCTCAAACGACGCAGTCAGATTAATTACACACGATCTTCCTTGAACAAATCCAGACCCATTGTCCTGGAGGCCCTGGGACTTCCTCAGTGACCGTTTATCCAGTGTCTCAGAATTCCAGCCTCGACCTATTCAGTCAGTCCCTTGCTCCACGTTAAACAAAGCTGCAGTGTTAGGCATTCTTCTGTCCTCCGGCATCATCCCTGTATTCAGTGAGGATTGGATAATGTAGCTAACTATAAGGCAGGGGATTTTCACGGGCTCCTTTTAATGTTCTGGAACATTGTGTTACCTCTTTTTGAGGATTTGAATATCCTGTATAATTTTCCACTCCAAGTCTGTTGCTCCCAATATTTCATCCCTATTTTGATTCAGACAGACAGAGACCGAAACCATCTTGTGATTTGGTCAAGTCCCAATTTAGTCCAGTTTCATGGTGAATTGCATTTTCTCATGATACCATCCCCAATCTGCTTCATTAACTACCCTCCCTGCCCACGTGGTCTTCCTCTCATCTGACACTAACGCGATGATTTTCCCCTTTGTCACAACAACTGCCCTCTGCCTGGATATCTCAGAATGCATCGGCCTCCCTGTTTCCAGGAGCCATCTTTAAAATGTCATTTTACACTTGGATTGTGAATTCGAAGCTGGCCTGGACATGGCAGAGGGATAAAACTGGGGCCCCACTTTGTGGCCAAGCCCCTGGTCCTGGTGCATGAGAAGAACATTATCTTCCTCCAAGGCTGGCAGGGGAAGCTATTACACCACACCCTTCCAGCTTGGTCCGAGGCTGACCCCCAGATCAGTGAGTGGCCAGCCTTCTGGGTGAATACCCAGCAGTGTAGGAAGGAGTTCAGTGACCTTCTCCCCTCTACCAGGGTACGTGGCACCATCTGCACTTTGTGACTTCACCCTCACTCTCTCTGTTACTGCACCCACCTCCCGCCAAGGCTCATGTTCTCCCACCTTCAGTGAATGCAGCACTTTCTCTCAGTCTCTCTGTAATCTTTTCTGTGTCCCTCTGCCCAACTCTGCCTGGTGTCTCTGCTGTCGACTCACTCACTCAGAACACCTCAACACCTTTCCCCCAGCTGTCCCAGCAGTAAAAGCTGTACAAACCACTTCCATTTCCCTAATCCTTCTTGATAATTCTCACATTCTGGAAGGAACCATCCCATACTAGGGCACAAAGAGCAAAGAGGGATATGAGGCAGCTTAACATTCAGGCTAACATGGTTTGTGTGTGTACCTGGGCATCATTGGCTATGGGGCTACCTGATAGATATTTACAAAATTATCAGAGCCATACATAGAAGGTCAGTTAGATGCTTTTTCCCCCAGAGTAGAAATATCAATTACTCAGGACCATAGGTTTTAGGTAAAAGGGAGAAAGTTCAGGAAATGTGATAGGTAATTTTTTTGTTGCTGTTCCAGACAAATTATTTTCTTCCTCAAAATGATCAATTAGTTTTGTGAACATGAGCTTCCCCATGCAACTATGTTGCCTGTCCCTTGTAAGTCCATACTAGAATACTGTTGGAGCTGCCCTCATTCAGACAATTGATTATTCCATCATATCCATGACTTGAACCTTGGAGGTTAGATTAGATTCCCTACAGTGTGGAAACAGGCCGTTTGGCCCAACTAGTCCACACCAACCCTCCGAAGAGTAACCTACCCAGACCCGTTTCCCTCTGACTAAAGCACCTAACACGATGGGCGATTGAGTGTGGCCAATCCACCTTTGGACTGTGGGAGGAAATCGGAGCAACCGGAGGGAACTCACACAGACACGGGGAGAATGTGCAAACTCCCCACAGACTGTCACATGAGGCCGGAAACAAACCTCAGATCTTGGCGCTGTGAGGCAGCAGTGCTAACCACTGAGCCACAGTGCCGCTGTTGACAGTTAATGTACAGTGGGAGGTATGTTGGACCGTGATGGTTACTGTACAGTGGGAGGTATGTCGGGAGGTGATGGTAACTGTACAGTGGCATATATGTCGGGCCATGACGGTTACTGTACAGTGGGAGGTATGTCGAGCCGTGATGGCTACTGTTCAGAGGGAGGTATGTCGGGCTGTGACAGTTACTGTATAGTGAGAGGTATGTCAGGCCGTGATGGTTACTGTACAGAGGGAGGTATGCCGGACCGTGATGGTTACTGTACAGAGGGGGTATGTCGGGCCATGATGGTTACTGTACAGTGGGAGGTATGTCGGGCCGTGATGGTTACCGTACAGTGGGATGTATGTCGGGCCATGGTGGTTACTGTACAGTGGGAGGTATGTCGGGCTGTGAGGTTGCAGACTGAGTTGTACAGAGTATGATTCGGCTGCTGCTGTTGGCCCATTGCACCTCATAGATGCATCATCATTTGTTGCTCAATCTGTTTAATGTCTGTCCTATTAGGAACTCCTATCATGATGAGGAGGGTCTGCAAAATGTGAAGGTAGTCCTTGCTCCCCATAAGGACTGTGCAGTGACCATTCTTACCGGTTTATGAAATGGAGAGGTATATCTGCAGCAGGCAGATCGGTGACAATGTGATCAATTATATGTTTCCTTTTACTGATTCTTTCATAATCCGCCACAGTGCAGTCCAGCAGCCACAGGATCCAGCATCAATGCTGAGCACTGTATTGACTATATACCAAGGAGCTGCCCCCTCAGCCTGGCTATGTCCTGTCAGTGGGACAGAACCTACCAAAGAGGGTGGTGGGGTTGCCAGGGACATAGTCCTGTTCACAGAATCCTGCTTTACTGGCAATATCTGACTGTTTTTTGATTAGTCCGTGGGAAATATACAACGGGTCACTTTTACATTTTGTATAATGAAGGATTAATATCACTTTGTTTCTTACATATTTAGAATAAAACAAACATCGATATTTTTCAGTTGGAAACAATTGAAGTGAACAATAATTGAATTACCAGAGCGCACACTTAACTATTACACAATTCAGTGACTGTAGTAAACAGCTGATTCATGTTTAGATTAGTGAACACACCATCTTGCAGGCAGCAAAACTGTTGGAAATAACTTTGAGGAAAATGCTGAACTCAGACACACTCTTACTGTCCCTCACCATGACCACCAAAACACTGGCCATCTCCAAAATCTGTCCAGAGAGCTTCCAAACTGGAGCTGGGCAGTTACTCACGCAATAGACTGATTAGAGATATACCTGAACAACGGGGAGATGTGTGTGGGCCAGACTGGTCAATGGCGCAGTAAACAGCCATGTCTCGCAAGTATATCCCTTCTGGTATGACACCTAAACTCTGTAATTCTGAGCCTTGGACCCGATCCTGAGTGAAGGTGTTATAAAGGTGATGGGCTCCTGCAGCACATGGCATCTTACATTGAATCCCTCATAAACCATATCCAGTGTATGTTAGCCCCACAACGTCAGTATCCAAACAGATTTGTGCAGGTCCATTGATGGCCAGCGTGATCCCATCCCAACGACCCTGTGTGTGACTTGAACTGGAAATTTCTGTGTAAATGTTTGCAGCATTGTTCTAACCATTAACATGCAAAATCTCTTTACTGAAGTTCTGACATCCTTTCATAATACCAACTTTTAGATTGTCCAATAAGCACAAAATCCACCCATTTATTCAGTTCACTTTCATAACAACAACATGATGAAAAACTGACAGTGAGGAGCATTGAAATGATGAATCTCATTCCCACACCCAAGACCACACTACTTTTAAGTACAAGGACTTTGAAAATATACATTTATTGTCCCTTATATTATTGTTGTGAACTCATAGTCGACTCTCCTGCTCCTCAGATGCTGCCTGAACGGCTGTGCTTTTTTTTTCAGAACTACACTTTTTGAGTCTGATCTCGAGCAACTGCAGTCCTCACTTTCTCCCTGCTAATATTCACTCATAATCATTTTCACGGCAACAAGATCACTGTGTGTTTAAACATGTTACAGTCAGATATGAGTACATTTTGAATTGCTTCTGTCTATCTCAGAGCTCAGTAATGTGAGATGTGAACGGCAGTGTCTGTGTGATGCTCGGTATGTAGGCCATGCCTCTGAGAGATTGACAGATTATTTAAAACAGCACATCCCTTCAGCTGTTTACAACAAACAGGTTACTGCCTGGATCCTAACAGCCTGAGCTCACAAAACACAAAGCACAGTGTCCAGCATTGGGCAGGTCTGGACAGTATTTTCATTTTCATTTATTCATGGAATATGAATGGGCCAGTATTTATTGCCCATCCCTTGTTGCCCTTGAGAAGGTGGGGGTGAGCTGCCACATTGAACCAGTGCAGTCGATGTGCTGTAGTTTGACTTACAATACCATTAAGGAGGGAACTTGAAACAGTGACACTGAAGGAATGGCAATGTATTTCCCAATCAGGATGGTGGGTGGCTTGGAATGGAAAGCGAACATGGTGATGATCCCATGTATCTGCTTCCCTTGTCCTTCTTGATGGTCATGGTTTCAGAGGTACATTGTAAAAAGCCTTGGTAAATTTCTGCAGAGCACCGTGTAGATGGCAGGTATTGCTGCTCCTGAGTGTCAGTGGATGAGGGGTGAAGCTGCATTCACTGGGAAAATGGGGAGGGGGCGCGTATTTCATTGCACACACATTCAATATGTGTCTTATAGATGGTGTGCAGGCTTTTGGAAATCATGAGATATGTTATTTCTGCAGGATTCCTAGCCCTTGAGATATTCTAGTAGCCAATTTATTAATATGTGTCAAAATGGTCAGTCCAATGCTGGTTAATGGTAATCCCCGGGATATTGGTCATTGGGAGTTCAGTGCTGGTGGTGACATTGAACGTTAGAAGATATGGTTCCCTTTTCAAATGTTAGAGGTAATTGTTGTCTGGCATGTGTGCAACGGAAATGGTACTTGTCACTCTTAAGCACACACCTTCATATTTCCAGGTCCTTGTTGCATTTGGATAAGGATTGCTTCAGTATCTGAGTAAATCACAAATTATGTTGAACATTGTCTAATTATTGGCAAACAGTCCCAGTTGTGACTTTATGAAGCAGCTGAAAATTATTAGGCCTAGGGCAGAGAGCACTCTTACAGCTCACTGATGCTGTCCCTCTCTTCTAGTTCCACCTGCTCCAGAGGTGTCTAACAACATATCTGAATGGAATAATTTTACAGTATCTAACCCAAGGAGCTGAGCGAGGACTTGGTTAGCTCAATCAGTTGGACGGCTGGTTTGTAATACAGATTAATACCAACAGTGTGGGTTCAGTTTCTGCACTGAATGAGGTGTCTGAAAAGGGCTGTCCTACTCAAGCTCTCCCTCACTTGAGGCATGAGGACTGTCCAGTTAATTTACCACCAGTCGTCTCTGTCTAACTAGAGAGAAGCCCTATCATCCTGTCGTGGTATGGTGCCCTGCCTTTCCATTTCTGATCTACACGCTTACTCAGTAACTCCTCCCCTGGGGAACTGCGGCAGAGCTGAGATGGCTGCTCTCCACCAATACCAGCTGCCTTCCTTTGTACCAGGTGTAACTTCTGCCAGTGCAGACGATTCCTATTTGCTCCAGTTTTGCTGTTAATCCTGGATACGGCACTTGGTCAAACGTAGTTATGATCATGTTAAAAGTGCAGTCACTGTCACTTTACCTCTAGAATTCAGCTGTGTGTTTTCTTGTTGTACATCATTAAACCAAGGCTTCAATGAGCCCAAGGGATGAGAGTCCAAACTGAGCTCAGTGAGCAGGTTGGTGCTGAGGAAGTGCTGCTTGATCTCACTGTAGGTGACATCTTCCACATTAATGAAACGGATTAGAGCAATGGGGTGGTCATTGATTATCTGATGTTTTGTCTGTGTGTCCAGAGGACACACTTGGATAGTTTCCCACATTGTCAGCTAGGTCCCAGTGCTGTATCCCAGCAGGAACAGCTTGAATGGAATGTTATCGGGGCCCACAACCTTTGTATTCTCCAATCCCTCCAGCTGTTTGTAAATACCACACATAGTGAACCGGATTAGCTGAAGAATGCCATCTGGAGGAGACTAAAATAGATCATCCCATCGATATTTTGTCTGAAGGTTGTTGTGAAAGTTTCAGCCTTAGCTTTTCTATTATTGTGCTGGGCTCTTCAATCTTTGAGGAAGGTGGTATTTGTGGATCCACCTCCTCCAGTGAGTTGTGTCATTGTCCACCACCACTCACCCAGACTGCATGTGAGAGGATTGCAGAGATTAGGTCTGATTCATTGTTTAGATCTGTGTATAATTTGCTATTTATACCATGTGGTGAGCAAATGGTCCAATTTAGTAACTTCATCTCATCCTGAGGTGTATTTTGTGCTACTACAGGCAGGCCCTCCTGTGTTCTCCATTTAACAAGGCTGTATCCCTGGTTTGATGGTCAGGATAAAGTGGAGCATACGCCAGGCAGTGATAGTGAAAATCATACTCGAGTACAATTCTGCTGCTGTTGGTAATGACCTGAACCACCTCATACAGGCCAGTGCAAAATTCCAAAATCTTTTGGAAATCTGCCCTGTTTAGCACAGTGATGGTGTCACATATACACAGGGGGTCTTCATGATATAAAAGTGGAACTTTATCTCCAGAAATACTGTGTGCAGTCGTCACCGTTCCCAATACTGGTATCGAACAATGTGTCTGCAGCCAGTAGGTTGGTGAGGGTGAGGTCAAGGATGTTTCTCCCTGCCAGTCATTTCCCTCGACCCGATGCAGACGCAGTGAAGCAGTTATGTCCTTTTGGAAACGGCCAGCTCGATCAGCAATGCTGCTGCTGAAACTTTCTTGGTGTTGGTTTTGAAATGGCCCAACCAGTATAGACATTCTCCACCTTTGTTACATTTTCAGGGCTTCCTCCAAGTGTTGTTTAATGTGGAGGGACACTGATCCATCAGCTGAAGCAGGGGAGTCAGCAGGAGGTTTCCGTGTCAGTGTTTGATCTGACACCGTGAGGCTGAGGGAGGGGAGTCAGCAGAGGTTTCTGTGTCAGTGTTTGATGTGACACCGTGAGGCTGAGGGAGGGGAGTGAGCCGGAAGTTTCTGTGTCAGTGTTGGATCTGACACCGTGAAGCTGAGTGAGGGGATCAGCAGGAGGTTTCTGTGCCAGTGTTGGATCTGACACCGTGAGGCTGAGTGAGGGGATCAGCACGAGGTTTCTGTGTCAGTGTTTGATCTGACCCCGTGAGGCTGGGGGAGGGGAGTCAGCAGGAGGTTTCCATTTCAGTGTTTGATCTGACACAGTGAGGCTGAGGGAGGGGAGTCAGCAGGAGGTATCTGTGTCTGTGTTTGATCTGACACAGTGAGGCTGAGGGAGGGGAGTCAGCAGGAAGTTTCTGCGTCAGTGTTTGATCTGACCCCGTGAGGCTGAGGGAGTGGAGTCAGCAGGAGGTTTCCATTTCAGTGTTTGATCTGACCCCGTGAGGCTGAGGGAGTGGAGTCAGCAGGAGGTTTCTGTGTCAGTGTTTGATCTGACACCGTGAGGCTGAGGGAGGGGAGTCAGCAGGAGGTTTCTGTGTCAGTGTTTTATCTGACACCGTGAGGCTGAGGGAGGGGAGTCAGCAGGAGGTTTCTGTGTCAGTGTTTGATCTGACCCCGTGAGGATGAGAGAGGGGAGTCAGCAGGAGGTTTCCGTGTCAGTGTTTTATCTGACACCGTGAGGCTGAGGGAGGGGAGTCAGCAGGAGGTTTCTGTGTCAGTGTTTGATCTGACCCCGTGAGGCTGAGGGAGGGGAGTCAGCAGGAGGTTTCTGTGTCAGTGTTTGATCTGGCACAATGAGCTTCTAACCTCCTCCAAACGTACCCCCTTCGCTATCTCTCTCTCCTTCCCCAAACCCTACTCTCCTCTCTATCTCTTTATCCTCCTCCAAACCTTCCACCCATCCCATCTATGTAACTTTCTCCAGCCCCTACTGCCTTCACTATCTCTATAACACTCTCCATACACTGTACCTCTTTTATATCTCTCTAACTTCCTCCAAACCCGACACCCCTCCCTATCTCCTTAACCCTCTCCAAATACTGCACCCCTCCCTAGCTCTCTAAACTCCTCCAAACACTACTCCCTTCCCTATCTCTTCAACCTACTCTAGACCCTGCACCACATTCTATTTCCTTAATCCATTCTAAACCCTGCATCCCTCCCTATATTTCTGACCCCTACAAACCCTATACCTCTCCCTACTTATCTCAACCCCACCAAACCCTTTCCTTATCTGTCTAATCCCCTCCAATCCCTATACCCTTCCCTATCTCTCTAACCTGCTCCGAACCCTGGACTACTCCGTATCTCTCTCAAACCCTGCACGCCTACCTATCTCTCTAACCCCCTCCAAACCTACAAATTTCCCTATCCATCTAACCCCCTCCAATCCGTAACCCTTCTCTATCTCTCTAACCTCGCCCAAACCCTTTACTACTCCATAACTCTCTCAAACCCTGCACTCCTCCCTATCTCTCTAATCCACTTCAAACCCTACACCCCTCCCTATATCTCTAAGCCCCTCACAAATCATATACTACTCCTTATCTCTCTCAACCCACTCATACTACCCGCTAATATTTTATCATGCCTCATATTTACGCTTCTACTGACGTTTTAAGTTTAGTCCTACACATACGGGATTTGCCTCCATTGACCTGCTCAATTTGTACATGCTTTAGTTTCTCTTTCCGATTTTAATTCCCTTCTTACTGCAGCAACTGACTCCATAACTAATAATGCATCACCACCTCCTCCTTTACCCCTCTCCTGTGCTGCCTGTTCTTGTACCGCAGAATATTGAGTTGTCAGCCCTGATCTCCCTCAAACATATCTCTGTAATGGCAAAAATATCACAATTCCACGTGTCAGCTCGTTCCCTTATCGCATTTGTCTGTCCGATAATATACCCAACCTTAAGGGAAAGCACATCCAGCCTGGAATACATCACCTAGAATACTCTGTACCTCGGAGTTCTTCAGTCATTCACTGCTCGTTATCAAGCTGCCTAATTCATGAACTGTAACTCTGGGACTGAATGAATATTTGTTGAATTGTAATTTCGTTTTCAATAAATGTATTCATCAAATGCAACTTTCCAGAACTGAACAGTCAGCTCTAAATACAACGGGTTTCTGCTGATTAATTGCCTGCACAGTGTGCAGAGGGGATAGCCCTTTGTAATGGAGAAAGTGAGACCTGCAGATGCTGGTGATCAGAGTCGAAAAGTGTTGCGCTGGAAAAGCATGGCATGTCAGGCGACTTTTGAGGAGCAGGAGAGTCAAAGCTTTGGGCATCAGCCTTTCATCAGGAAGGCATTGGTGCCTTCCCATGTTTTCCATTTCATGATTAACAGGTTATAGGGAACCATATGTGTTCAGGAAAGCAGCACTGTATAGAGCCCTGAAATGGAAAGCAGTCCGTCAGGTAGTTGGACAGTGAGTAGACATGGTGAGGTGAAGTACAGACTGATTGAAATACAAACATAGGGATAGATAAATCTCCTAGGCGAGAATAGATCCACCGTGGCTTACTACAGGAAGAGCAGGAAGAGATTACTGCACCTTTGGAATGATCTTTGCGTCCTCACTCTCCATTGGAGTAGTGCCAGATGATTGGAGGGTGGCAAATGTTACTCCCTTGTTCAGGAAATGGAATAGGGATAATCCTGAGAATTACAGACCAGTCAGTTTACATCAGCATTGAGCAAAGTTTTGGAGAGGATTCTGAGAGACAGAATTTATGATTACTTGCAAATCATAGTTTGGTTAGAAACAGTCAGCATGGCTTTGTGAGGGGCAGGTCATGCCTCACAAACCTTACTGAATTCTTTGAGGATGGGATCAAATACATTGAAGAAGCGAGAGTAGTGGATGTGGTGCACATGGTTTTTAACCAGGCGTTTGGTAAATTTCCCCATGGTAGGTTCCTTCAGAAAATAAGGACGCGTCGGATACAGAGAAACCGGCCTGTCTGGATGCAGAATTGACTGGCCATAGAAGACAGAGGGGGGTGATAAATGGCAAGCATTCTGTCTGGTGCTAGGTGACCATTGGTGTTCCATTGGGATCGGTTCTGGGACCTCTGCTGTTTGTGATATTTATAAATGACTACGATGAGGAAGAGGGTAGGTGGATTAGTAAGTTTTTCATTTTAACAAAGCTTAGTGGAATTGTGGATAGTGTGGAGGGCTAATGTAGTTTGCACAGGACATTGACAGGATGCTGAACTGGGCTGGTAAGGGACAGTTGGAGTTCAATCTGGAAAATTGTGAAGCGATTCAGTTTGGAAGGTCAAATGTGAATGCATAATACACGGTTAAATGTTGGATTCATACATTGTGGAGGAACAGTGGGATCTGATGATCCATGTCATAGCTCCCACAAAGTTGCCATCCAGGTTGATAAGGTTCTTAAGAAGCTGGATGATGTTTTCATTACCGGGGGCGGGGGGGGGGGGCGGTTGAGTTTAAGTAGTGAGGTTATGCTGCAGCTCTATGGAACCCTGGTGAGGTCACACTTAGAAGGTTGTGTTCCGTACTGGTCGCCTCATTATACGAAAGATGGGGAAGCATTGGTGAGCGTACTGAAGAAATTTATCAGGGTGCTGCTTGGATTGGAGGGCAGGTCTTGCAAAAAAACATCAGTGAACTAGGTTTTTTTCTCATTGGAACGAAAAAGAATGGAACATGACTTGATAGAGGTGGACAAGATGATTAGAGGCTTAGATAGAGTGGACAACCAGAGACTTTCACCCAGGACAGAAATGGCTATCATGAGGGGGCATGATTTTAAGGTAATTGGAGGAATATTTATGGGAGGTGTCCGAGGTACGTTCTTTACACAGAGAGTGTGGGTGTATGGATAGGCACATGAATGATCGTATAATGAAAGGTATGTAGGTTAGTCTGATCTTAGAACAGGATAAAAGTTCGGCAGGACATCAAGGGCTGAAGGGCCTGTGCTATGATTCCTGTTTCACCAAGCTTGTAGATTCTCATCAATTCTTGAGTGTGTGAGGGAGTGATGTGTGTGAGATCAGGAAGCTTTGACGAGGTGTTAGGTCAAAACTTACATTTACAGTGTGCATTGTTACAGTCACCTGAGTGCCAGTACAATATGTGTGTGGTGACATACACCAGGCATAATCCGCCAAGTTCAGTCATTAACGTGCTTCTTGGCCTGCCGTTTGTTGCTGTTTTCTTCAGATACATTCTGTTGGGTGAACCATGCATTAATCTCTGGCCATCCACAGAGATGTAAAATTTCATTTTGATACTGGTGATAATGAAGGTGACATTTATTGGATATGGTTTCAGAAAATTTCTTTGTGAGACTCAAAATAGTGCATCAGACTGTCAACTTTTGAACGTCTTTTCCCAGCATCCAGTCCAAGGTGCAGATGTATGGAGTCTGGGAGGCAGGCCAGGTGTCAGCACCATCAGTAAGTTGTGCGGTGTGATTCTGACACTGGACGTCGACGCATCTGCCTGCTGGGCCAGGCTTTGACAGAAGATAATTTTTTAAAACCTGGTTGCTGGTCAGCCATTGATATCTAATTTGGACATTATTTGTAGCTACATTGAGACCAGTGATAGTCTGTTTGCGAGATCCCACCTTTCCCAGGGTGGATTCCAAATTATTTTTTGTGAACAAATGTTTGACTGACTGCCCTGACACAGGTTAGAAACTCTTTGCACAGATTTAGGAGCAGGTCAGTGTGTCACTCAGCAACACTGGCAACTGCGAATTCCAGTAACACTGTAAATGATTCCAAATCTTTGGGAAGCCGTTTTTAGCGTAGATCATTGCAAGGTGTTGAGTTTACTGACCCGAACAATAATCAGCTGTTAGCTATGTTTCGTGAATTGGGCAAAAATGAGATGTGAAGTATGATTATTCAACTGAACTATAATCTCTGAAAACAATTAGGTCGATTCTATATTTATGGAAGTAAAGTATAAACTCCTGTCAAATTTTTGTAACACAAAAATAAAGAATGCACATTTTATTTAATATCGAATAAAGAGCATGGTGTTCAAAGTTTGTGAGAAGATTTGTAGCTCGGGTGTTCATTGTTGTGGTTCTGTTCGCCGAGCTGGGAATTTGTGTTGCAGACGTTTCGTCCCCTGTCTAGGTGACATCCTCAGTGCTTGGGAGCCTCTGTGATCTTTCCTCCGGCATTTGTAGTGGTTTGAATCTGCTGCTTTTGGTTGTCAGTTCCAGCTGTCCGTTGCAGTGTTCGGTATATTGGGTCCAGGTCGATGTGCTTATTGATTGAATCTGTGGATGAGTGCCATGCCTCTAGGAATTTCCTGGCTGTTCTCTGTTTGGCTTGTCCTATAATAGTAGTGTTCTCCCAGTCAAACTCATGTTGCTTGTCATCTGCGTGTGTTGCTACTGAGGATAGCTGGTCATGTCGTTTCGTGGCTAGTTGGTGTTCATGGATGCAGATCGTTAGCTGCCTTCCTGTTTGTCCTGTGTAGTGTTTTGTGCAGTCCTTGCATAGGATTTTGTACACTACATTGGTTTTGTTCATGCTGGGTATCGGGTCCTTCGTTCTGGTGAGTTGTTGTCTGAGAGTGGCTGTTGGTTTGTGTGCTGTTATGAGTCCTAGTGGTCGCAGTAGTCTGGCTGCCAGTTCACAAATGCTCTTGATGTATGGTAGTGTGGCCAATCCTTTGGGTTGTGGCATGTCCCCATTCTGTCGTCTTTCCCTTAGGCATCTGTTGATGAAATTGCGCGGGTATCCGTTTTTGGCGAATACATTGAATAGGTGTTCTTCTTCCTCTTTTTGCAGTTCTGGTGCACTGCAGTGTATTGTGGCCCGTTTGAATAGTGTCTTGATTCAACTTCTTTTGTGTGCGTTGGTTTAGTTGCTTTCGTAGTTTAGGACTTGGTCTGTGTGTGTGGCTTTCCTGTATACCTTTGTGGTGAATTCTCCGTTAGGTATTCGCTGTACCATCACGTCTAGGAATGGGAGTTGGTTGTCCTTTTCATCCTCTCTAGTGAATCGGATTCCTGTGAGTATGGACTTGCAAGTACTGTAACAAACACTTCATCGGAAAAACAGGTAGAAACTAGCCACCTGGATGTATGAACAATAACTAGCCAGATAAAAGACATGACCTACTCTCACTAGATCCTTACATACGGATGAGGAAGTATATCATTTTGACTGGGTCTGCACATCCATCGAGGACAAGCCAACAGAGACACGCACGAGAATTCCTAGAAGCATGGCATTCCAACCAGAAATCCATCAACAAACACGTAGATTTTGATTCCATCTTACACTCTCTGAGGAAAAGGACCAGGCATGAAATCATCAATACTGGAAATTACATCACTGACTCAAGGGAACCTAAATACTTAAATAGGAAGTGGGACATAACACTAGCATTTCACCGGAGGCTAACCGATAATATTCCCTGGTATAGTGATGAACTATCTGAAAATGAACTCTTCAATTCAGCGAGCAAACTGACGTCCAGAAGAAACGCATTCTTTCTCATCCTTTCTTTAACTAAATATCCTTCATTCCAGTTATCATTCTGATTACTTTGCAGAAGAATACCAATAACTTTATAAGTAATGTGGTGTCAGCCTGATTGTGTATGTGAATGTGTATGTGAGAGAGAGACAGAACAATCCTCTGTAATCTCTGAATTACTCCCCATGCCATATTAAAAAGAGGTAAGGATAAGGACGCAGTATAGCTTAACATGTTGTTCAAAAGCTAGTTCAGGGTTGATGGTTTCAGATTTTTGGATCATTGGGATTTCTTCCAGGACAGGTGCGACCTGTACAAAAAAAAAGCAGGTTGCATCTTTGCTGGAGGAGCAACAACGTCATTTGGGGAGGTTTGCTAGTGCAAACCGAATAGATTTAAACTAACAAACCAGGAGGTTGTTAACCAAAGCAGCGTGTCAGAACCTGAGTGGAAGGTCGAGATGAATAGCACATCAGGCATAGCCAGTCTAATGACCATGCTGAGGGAAGGAATCATATCAGTTCACATTGTGAGATGGAAGTTGGAATAAATGAAAGAGATGAGGCTCAGGTTTATCAGGGATTCACAAATGAGGATGGAGAGTGTGGGGGACGTGAGGGATTGAGGTGTGTGAGATCAGGAAGACAGTGCACAACAAAATATTAAAGGGGAAAGAGGTTGGGGTGGAGTGGAGTGAGGAATTCTGTGATAAACAACTGGCAGCAAAACACAGGAAAACTTGATTTTTATCAAAGTGAATACCTGGGAAGGAATCTATTATGCTTCAGAGATATAGCACCCTCATAGCTAGAAGTCTGCATTATATTGAAGGAAAATCTGTGTCGATGACATTGCTAAAGCTATAATAATAGTGCAAACAGCTGAAAAATGCTCGTGCTGGTGTTGGACAGTGCATTCACTGTGCATGTGAATTTCCCTGGATGCTCCCAGAGATGGCTTGGTTTCTGTAGGTTGAGTACGTGCTGAAGCTGCATGAGATGATGCTGGTTTGTAATCTCGCCACTCACTGAGTCCAGTCAGAGGAACAAACCAGCAACTGCCATTGCTTATTTCTTCAGAATATATCAGACTGTTCACGGCTGCCACCGCATAGAATCATGCAACGAAGAAAAGGCCTATCACGTCTGTGCCAGCAAGAGCACATGTTTGTGAGGTTACCTGCCTCAACCTTCCTCCTCGACAATGCCTTCCAGATTCACACCACCCTCCCAACTGAACGCATTCCACAAATCCTCTCTCATTCCCCTGCCTTTCACTTTAAAAATGCGTCCCATTGTTTTTGACACTTTGACTCAGGGAAATGGCTTTTGGTTGTTCATCCTCTCTATACTCCTTATGCTCTTGTGCACCTGTACCAGGTTCCCTCCTCGACTTTCCCTGCTGCAAAGAAAAAAACGAGCAAATTTCGCCCACCCCATTCATAGTTTGAGTACTCGCTTGTCATATTACTTCGGACGTGCTTCAACCCACATTTATCAGTGTTAAATTTCATCGGCCATTGATCTGGCTATCTGAATAATCTAGTTATATCCTCCTGTAGCCTAAACCTTTCCTCCCGACTCTGAGCCACATAGCTCAGCTTTGTGTCATCCGCATCATTCCACTGCCCCCACCCCCATCTTCGATATGCTCACCATCGTCATTTATGAATCTCACAAACAAATCATGTGTTCCTTCCTGATCTCCAGATGTTATTTAGAGGAAGATTTGAGAATTCCAGTCGATACCTTTTCTTATTTTGGTCAATTTACAGAGTGATGTGGTTTATATCTTTTGTGAGGAATCCAGAGATAACATTTTTGACACAGAGTTGAATTCACCTTTTACATTTTACCACTCTACCTGTTTTATTCATAAAGCTTGTAAATAATTTAGGATGAACTAGGGTTTGGTATCTTGCGCTGGAACATTAGCATTCTGGAGACACTGTTCTTTGTTACATTCACTGCAATAGCCAAAGCTGAAGAAATGTTTCACCTGCAGGATGCACACTGACTAATTCATTGTTAGTTTAAATCAGCGAGTGTGTTGAGGATAAATATTCAATTAAATTCTATGTTATGGACAAACTGCAGGAGATCAACTCATGTTCTCATGCCTACCTTGAATTGGAAGCTAATATATACTGTAATAAAATCAAAAATATTGAAACGCCCCACTAGATGAGAAAAATAACATGTTGTCTCCACTTGATGGGGATACAGAAATATAGAGTACATGTGCAATCTGAACTAGAATGAAGTAATAGAAGAAAAAGTACACGAAATAATTTCTTAATTTTGAATGGAAACCAGATCTCGACTTTCCTGAACAGTGACGTTTGTGCACCCAATCCCGCTTCCCCAAAAACAAGTTTGTCCCTGTCACTCAAATTTCATGTGCCATTCTTCCTCCTCCATCATACTCTTTCCTGCCACTCCTACTTCCCTTGCACTATCCCTTCTACTGCTACATGCTCTTCCACTGATGATCTCCCTTTACACCCTCCTTCTGCCACTTCCATTGTAAGTTACATCAAATTCCCAGTTACTCCCTCTTCATCTGACCATCGCATTCACTTTTAGCTTTCCAACTGGGATGATGGGAGCTGTTGGCTTCTGTGCTGCTATTGATCATCCGTGTGTGATGAGATTGGTGTGATCAATGTCCAATTGGAACAGACAATAGTGTGTTTTTGTCACTACCTGATGCACCTTGACCAGGATGGTTTTGTTCCCCATGGTACAGAGTGGAGTGTCTTTCTATCTCTCTGTCACAGCGCTTAACCAAACAGCCTCATCACAAATAGGATGAACATCTCCTCAGAATCAGAAATCCATGCATCAGTTTTCCTTTAAATGTTGTGAGTACAGTGAGCACATTGTTTGAACAAGCCGTGTTCTATCATTTTGCTTTTTAAGGATTTTCCAATGACATTTGAGTTGTGATTAGAGTAACTTCACTTGCATCAAAGTACTATTTGACTCGTGTGGCATCACGGCCCCTGAGTAAACTGTGGTCAATGGGAATCCGTGTATATTCTGTCTTGGTAATTTCCTCACTGAACAATGACACTTTCCCCAGAGCTTTTGAGAATGCCAAATAAACTCTGCCCTTCTAGTGCCTTCCAAAGCCATGGATAAATGTGTCCTGTTAATAACATCAACTTATGTTCCGTTTTCACAGTCTGGTCTAAAATCTCAGAAAAGTAAGACCTTGCTGGTTGAGTGTCACCCCAATGGAATCAGGGTGTTACAATGAGATTACGATTCAGATTATTTTCAATCAGTTACTTTCTGAGGACTGATGGTGTGGTGTCAGTACCACTGGTATCAACATTTTATCTGTCCAAACGCATCACATCTCATTGGCTCAATGCTGCACCGCTCCCGAATTCTATTTCTTTCTCTGGCTCATTCGCCATGCTCATCAGATATGTGAGGCCCACAAGATGCAATAATACAGAGATGCCCATGACCCCTTGGAACCTGCCTCCCCACCTGTGCCCAGCACGCTAAATGCATCCACTCCTCCAAAAGCACCTCCTGTCGTAACATCACCATCTCATCGTTCAGATCAGACAATTTGTCACAATTCAGAAAAAAATGAATGAGCTGGAGAAAAACTCAGCAAATCTGGCAGAATCTGAGTACAGATGCACAGAACTAACATTTGACTTTTCAGAAGCGTCACATCATAACCAATATGTTAACTCTGCTCCTTTCTGCAGATAATTCCTCATCTCTTTTTTTTTCATTTCTACACCATTTTCAGTTTGTATCTCATTTTCATATCATTATATTTCATATTTTTTGACAGGTCCATATGTTGACCTTGGTTGTATTTGGACACTATGGTCCTTTCCTGTTCCTATTACAATTGGTTTGTCTGTGACACATGTTGTACGGCCGAAATCTGTTTCTTCTGTAAGATTCAAAGAGAAAAACAAATTCTGAATGTCCTGTAAATCTCAGTAAATCCACTTTGTTTGAAAATACTGTTTTGAAGCAACTGAACTTCATGAAATAATAAGAATCGATTTTTGATGATGGAAAACTGTCCTTAATTGAACAAGCTTGTCTCCCCCTCCATAAGCTTTCAAGGTATATCACAGAATTATTACAGCAAAGGTGGAGGGCACTCAACCTATTCTCTTTTCCAGCTTAGAATGAGCTGTATCTCAACAGTTATTCTGTGTTGTCCACACAGACCTTCTTATTTTCTTATTAGTGCCTGCTTTTAATTGTAAGTATCCTACCAGATATGAACAATACGATCCGTCTCAAACAAAAACAGGAATTCGAATGAAAGCTCGGCAGTCTGGCAGTATCTGTGAACAGCAACATTAACCCAAAGCTAATATTTCAGGTCTGTTGACCCTACTCAAATTGTATACTCAATGATTAAGTAATGTGCGTATAAAATATAGTTCACTTTAACACATATAAAATTATCCTGTTCAGTTCACATTTGGCTTTGCATCTCTTCTTGTGCGTTATATTTAATTCTGTCTATCAGAAAGAGCAATGATGACTGGGAAATATCATTGTACTCTATGCCGTCTCCACAGCCGATGCCCCCATTCTGTCCTATCTCTCAGCCAATGTCATATTCATACAAATCTGACTCATTAATTCATAAGTCTTAATGAATAGGTTCATTGTGCTTAATACAGTTGGTTTTGGACTGAGGCCAAAATGTATAAAAAAACTGCTTTACCTCAAATAAAACTGCATTAGGGTGTTTGTCAATTTTTGTTAAAAAAATTACTGAAGCATATTATGTATGGAAGTTCCAAAGTTGCCTTATTGGAGCAGTGAGAGGAATATTCAGAGAAGTCCAACTTTCTGTCTATGTTCAGGGCAACTGTGTTCAGTGATAGACTGATGGCTGGTGTTTGTTCCCGTGAGGGAGAGATCCACACAGTAACAACATCCTGATTGTGTTTCTTTTGGTGCATGGATGGATTTGGGGAGAGATGGTACAGCTTTGCAAACGTACAACAGAGCAGAGCCATCTAGCCTACGGAAAAAAAAATCATTCTTCCTCACAACTGACTTCACGAGAGCAATTGGTGATGGGAGATGTGACCAATAGCTGGCAATGTCAACATTCAGTCCAGTTCAGTTATATTGTGAACTGAATGTGCTGTATTGAAAGCTGGAGCTGTTTGCTCAGTGACTGTGATTGATGTCAGTCTCCATACATTGTAACTTGTCACTGGAGGGTTTCCCTCTCCTTTTAGTCAGGAGTTCACTCAGTGCTTTATCCTACTGTAGTAGCAGGTGCATCTGCTCTGACAGTAACAGAGATCAGCAGCTGCGTAGACATTGGATCGGATTCTTAGAATAATGGACATGAACATTACAACAATGGAGAGGAGGTTTTCCTTGGGTATTGTCATGATTTCCACCATTGGGAACTTCTGCCATATCGATATCAGCAGTGCTGATGATTATTCTGGGAGGGGGTGGAAGGTGTGTTACTGACCTGATATTATATTTAAAAAAGCAAAGAACAGTAAGTGCTCTTCAGAACTTAAATCAGTTGGGAAATAGTGTGAATACTGTTAGTGGCAGGGAAGTGAGCTGTGCAGGGGAAGAGGACTGAGTTGAATTGATGGAGAAAGAGAGATAGAAGAAAAAGAACAAACAAATGGAATGATAATCAGCTGGCATGGAACTAAAATGTGAGATTCACTTCATTTATTTTTCGCCCTTCCCATCTTCCTAAATATCATGCCCATGTAAATACAGGTATCCACTGCTTTTCAAAAGTTTACATTTCGCCCCCTCCCTTTCCAAGTGACCTACATTAGGACCTGTTTTCACTAATCAAAATAAATCCAAAGAAGATTTTCACTTTTACGAAGGAAGCTGATTAATTTTCTTATACAAATTAATGCTTCTTCACTTTACACCTTATCAGCTTACGAAAGGAACACTGTACTTTCAGATAGCGAGGGAACCTGTATTTGTCTAACACCATGTTTAAAACGATTTTATCTCCCTGTCTCTTTTCCCTGAGTGTGGTCATTTTCTTATATTCTTGAATGGGATATGAGTATCACTGGCTGGGACAGCATTATTTCACTTTTCTAGCTGCTCTTGAGAAGACCGTGAGCCACTGTAGTCCACGCGTTTGCTCTGATTTGATTTGATTTATTTTAGTCAAATGTACAATGGATAACTTTGTTTTGTGATTAGTGCAGGAACATGATACCAAACGAGAAAATACAACTCATGGGGTACTCCAACAGAGTGAGGCATATAAGGCTAAAGCTGCACAGGAGATGTGCAAAGCAAAATCTCTATTAACAAGACTAGTATTATTTGAAAAGTTAGAGATGTCAATTCGTCAGTCTAATTACGGTAGGGAAGAAGGTGTTCCTGAGTATGCAGGTCCATGTTTTCAAGTCTCTGTATCTTCTCCCTATTGAAAAAGGATGTAAGAGATCATTACCAGTTTGGAAGAGATTTTTTTTTGTTATCAGCCTTTCAGCGATAATGAGAAGTATAAATGGATGGAAGGTTATCTTCAGTGATTGCCTGGGCTGTGCACACAACTGTCCGTAGTTTCTTATGGTCCTGGGCACAGCAGTTACCATGTCACGTGAATAGAATGCTTTCAGTTGCCAGTATACAGAGCACTGGGAGGCGGGCAGTTCCAAAATAGTTAGTTGTAACAATTGGCTGTTAAATGGATACCCAAGTTCTGGTTGCTATTTTGACAACAATTGAAAGTTCATCAATAAATATAAACTATGTCCATGATAGCAAAACCCAGTTGAGTTAATTGTGTTGGCAACATCGAACCAATCAGCCATCACCTGCTTCAATTTTATAGAGAGGCCATCACCATCACGAGTGAAATAGAGACAGACACAAAGGAAGGAGAGAGAGAACACAGTGAAAGAAATAGATGGAGAATCAGTCAAAGACAGAAAGGAAACAAAACAAGGAAACAAACAGTCACATGAACAGGGAGAAGGGGAGAGAGTAAATTCAGGGAAAGAAACAGAAGACAGAAAAAAGGATAACACAGGGAAACAGACAGAGTGAGAGAAACAGTGAGAGACAAGGACACAGGGAGCTGGGGGTGGGTTCACAGGGAGCTGGGGTGAGCAATGAGAGGTTCTGGGGTTGAGGACCGGAGAGAGCTGGGAATGAGCACTGGAGGGAGCTAGGGGGAACGGAGGTGAGGATTTATTGTTAACTGTCCCAAGGTGTACAGGCAGATCATAGTAAGCAAGAATGTACAGAACAATGGCTGTAAAACATGTCTGAGAGGCATGTAGGTTACGCTGCACAGGGTGTGCGCTAGGCGAGATCAACTTGAACAAGATCAGCATTATTTGAGATTAGAGAGCCCATTCATCAGTCTCATAACAGCCGGGAAGAAGCTGTTCCTGAGCCGGCTGCTCCGTGTTTTCAATCATCTGTATCTTCTTGGCTGATGGAAGAGGTTGTAAGAGATCATTACTGGGTTGTGATGGGTCTTTGAAAATATTAGAACAAAGAACGTTTCAGCACAGCAGCAGCCTTTCGGCGTTTCAACCCTGCGCCCATCCAGTTCCTCTATTTAAACCTGTCGCCTATTGTCTAGGGGTCTGTATCCCTTTGTTCTCTGTCCATTAATGTATCTTTCCAGAAACAGCTTAAATGAAACATCACTGGTCACAGTTCTCCATTTTGAGAATCTCACTTGTCCTACTACTCTCTGCCTCCTGTTGCCCAGTCAGTTCTTTATCGACGTGGTGAGCACACCCTGGACCCCATGCGACTTCAATTTCTCCCCAACCCGGCCATGTCAAAAGTTATCGAATGCATTCCTGAAGTCCATTTACATGAAATCAACAGCCCTTCCCTCATCGATCAACTTTGTCATTACCTCAAAGCATTCTATTAAGTTGGTAAGACATAACCTTCCCTACACAAAACCATGTTGCCTATCACTAATAAGACCATTTTCATCCAAATGAGAATGGATCCTATTCCTCAGTATCTTCTCCAGCAGATTCCCTACCACTGACGTCAGGCTCACTGGTCTATATTTAACTGGATTATTCCTGTTACCCTTCTTGAACCGGGGGGATTAACAATTCTCCCGTCCTCGTGACCTCAGCCATGTTCAAGGATGCTACAAAGATATCTGTCAAGACATCAGCTACTTCCTCACTCCCTTCCCTCAGTAATCTGGAATAGATGTTAACAATCTTTCTGCAGCAACGAGCCGTGTAAATTGAGTCAATGGTTGAGAGGTTGGAGTCCATCATAGTCTGGGCTGTGCACTCAACCTACTGTAGTTTCTTATGGTCCTGGGCAGAGCAGTTGCCACACCAGGACGTGATGCACCCGGACACTACTTTCTTAATGGTGCATTTATACAAGTAGTACATGCTGAATTTCGTGAGCCACCTGAGGAAAGAGAGGCATTGTTGAAACCTCTTGACAGTCACACCTATGTGGGAACTCCAGGGTTGGATGTCAGTTATCATCAAGCCGAGCAACCTGACGCTCTGCACTCCCTCAACCGTTGGTGTAGATGGGGGCGTGTTCCTCTCCTTACTTTCTGAAGTCAATGATCAGTCCTTTACTTTTACGGAAATTGAGAGGGGTCATTATCATTACACCATGCCACCAAACCCGTTATCTCCTGCCCCCTATCTCCTTACTGTATTCAGACTCATCGTTGGTTGATATCCCCCCTGCTTTGATGATGTCTTCAGCGAACTTGAAGCTGGCTTTGTTTGGAATTTGGCAACACAGCCGTGTGTGTACAGTCGGGGGCTGAGGACGCATCCTTGCGGTAGCCAGTGTTGAGTGTTATTGCGGCGGAGGAGCAGATACCTATCTACACAGATTGTTGTCTGTGGGTCTGAAACCGGGACATCGATGGCAGAGGGTGGAGTGGTGACTAAGGTCACGGAAGTTTAAGATCAGTCTGGAGGGGATAATGATGTTTAAGGTGGAGCTGTCGTCAATGAGCAGGAGTGTGGTGTAGGGTGTACTTGTTATCCATATGTCCCAGGATGAATGCAGGGATTGGGATATGGCATCCGTTCTGGGCCTGTTACATGAGTCAGCAAATTATAAGGGTTCAGGTCAGCCTGGGAGATTGGAGGGGATGTGAGCCATAACAAGCCTTTCAAATCACTCCATGTTTATTGAGGTTACAGCCACTGGGCAGTAGTCATTAATGCACGTTACATGTGCTTTCTCACTTACGAGGATGATGGTGGTCTTCTCGAAGCAGAGTGGGACATCGGCTTGTAAGAGGGAGAAGCTGAAGTTCAGCTGAAGCTGAACTCTGCCAATTGGCCCTCATAGGATCTGAGTACACATCCGGAAACATCGTCCAGGTCAGTCGCTTTCCTTGACTTCACTCTCAGGAAGATTGATCATGTCTACAGCAATGACAGCGGGCATAGGTACATCCGAGGCTGTCAGGGCAGGTTTCAGCCTGGCAGTCACACAGTCATTCACGATAGATATTACCTCCCCCACCTCCCTCCGTTATCATCAACACACAGTTACATTGGTTGGTGTGAGCACCACACTGTTAGTTTCCAGACAGAGTGACATCAATAGACTAGGATTGTGCGCCATAATGAAGTAAACTCCCAACAAAAAGGGGAAGGGTGTGCTTCTACTGAGAGACTGTGGTGCAGAGAACGAAGACTTTTTAGGTTTAATTCCTGCCAAGCCACTGCTTCAATCTCAATGGAGTCAACCACCTTGAGTGTTGTGCCTTGTAGATGGTGCACAGTCCTTAGGGAGCCAGGAAATGTGTGATACATGGACAAACTGGACAATGGACCTGAGGGCATTTTTTCTAAGTTTGCAGATGATGCAGTGATGGTTTGCTGGGCAGATAATATTGAGGAAGTGGGGAGGTTGCAGAAAGACTTGGGCAGTTTCGGACTGTGGGAAAACACGTGGCTGATGGAACACAATATGGAATCATGTGAGATTATGCACTTTACTGGCGGAATAGAGACAGACACTATGTTCAACATGATCCATTAAATCTGAAGCTCAAAGGATTTTGAAGCACTCGTCCTCTCTTATGGGTAATGTGCCGGTTCAGTTGGCAGTTCCGAAAGCAAGTGCAATGTGAGCGTTCAGTTCAAGGGAGCAAGAATGCAAGAGAGGAGACATACTGCTGAGAATGTAATGGGCTATAGTCAGACGGCCTTTGGCATATTGTGAGCTGCTTTGGACACTATCTCTGGGCAAATATCTGCTGGTGTTGGAGGTGATCCATCCTGGGCATAACGGCTTGTCATACGAGCGGCAGTGTGTGTACTCGATGGAACTTAGAAGAATGGTGGTGTGGCGGGGGCGAGGGGCGTCTGATTGAAACTGAACAATTATTGCAAAGATTGATACAGTCAGTGTGTAGAAGATATTTTCACTAGTCAGAGAAACAATGACAAACAGCACATTTTCAGATTGAAGGGATAGGCTGAATGGCCTAAACATATTGCTATAACCAATGCCCTTTAGGTGATAGGGTCTATTATTCAGTGCAGAATTGTAAGTCTCTGACCTGCTTTTGTAACCCTTGTGTTTGTATGTTGATTTGACTTCACGTTCTGGTCAATGGCAAACCCTGTGATATGGACAGTGTGGGGATTCAGTGTCGGCCAGTAGTCCATTAATTTGTTGAATATAAGCGCCTATCTGTGCGTCTCACCTGGGGGAGTACATTGTCTCTACGACGATTGTCATTTTCAGTCTAATATTTTGAAGGATTGATCCTGTTACGCCAGTATTATTGATTTTAACAAAACAGATGCAATTTATCAAAGCACTCAGCAACAATAAGTCATCAAATACTGAACACCCTTCTAATAACAGAAAAGTCTAAAATGTTCAATATTAGAAATATTGTTTTCCTGTTCATTTTCAAATCAGAGAAACTGTCACATCGAGATTATCAATTTGGAACTAATTTTAAAAACTCTGTTTTGGATATGGGAATCGCTGGATGGGCGCAGCATTACTTGCCCGTCCCTAATTGCCCCCTTGAGAAGATGTTGCTGAGCTACCTTCTCAAACTGCTGCAATCCACCTGTTGTGCATTGACCCACGAGTGATTAAGGACGGAATTCCCGGGTTTTGACCTAGCAACAGTGAAGGAATGGCAATATATTTCCAACCAGTATGATGACTGGTTTGGAAGGGAATTTGAAAGTGCGGTTTCCCAAAAGGCTACTGCCCTTGTCATTCTAGATGGAAGGTTTTGTGAGATTGGAAGGAGCTGTCTGAGGGTCTTTTGGGAATTTTTGCATTGTGTCCAGTAGATAGTGCATACTGCTGCTCCTGAGCGACAGTGGAGAAGGGAGTGAATGCTTCTGGGTGTGATGCAAATCAATTGGGCTTCTTTGTCCTGGATGGTGTCAAGCTTCTTTAGTGTTGTTGGGGCTGTACCCATTCAGGAAAGTGAGGATTTTTCCATCTCATTCCTGACTGTGCCTTGTAGATGGTAGACAGGCTTTGGGTGGTCAGGAGGTGAGTCACTTCCACAGTATTCCTAGCCTCTGATCTACTCTTATATTTAGGTGGCGAGCCCAGTTGAGATTCTGGTCAATGATAACCCCAGTATATTTAGTTATAATAATGCTGCTGAATAACAAGTAGTTATATTGTTGCTTATCGGTGATGGTCATTGTCTGGATTTGCGAATGCCAATTGCCACTTGCCAGCCCAATCCTGGATATCGTCCAGATGTTGTTGCATTTGGGCATGTACTATTTCTGTGTCTGAGCATTTGTGAATGGTGCTGACAATGTGCAGTCATTGTCGAATATCCCCACTTCCGACCTTATGATGGAAGGAAGGTCATTGTTGGAGCAGCTGACGCTGTTTCGACCTAGGTTATTATCCGTGCGGACTACTGCAGAGATGTTCTGGAGATGAGATGACTGACCTCCAACAACAATGGCCATCTTCGTAGCTGTCAGGTATGACTCCAACAATGAAGTGTTGGCTCGCGATCCAATTTTAACTTGGGCTCCTTGATGTCAATTTGGCAGAATGCAACCTTGATGTCAAGGACTGGAATTCAGTTCATTTTTCTTTTTTTGAACCAAGGCTGTGATGAAGTCGGGAGTTGTGTGACCCTGGCAAACCCCAAACTGTGCGTCTCTGAGCAGGTTATTGCTGAACAGGTGCTGCTTGATAACACTGTTAATGACATCTACCATACTTTACTGATGATGGAGAGTAGACTGATGAGGCGGTATTTGGATGAGCTGGCTTTGTCCTGCGTTTTATGTACAGAACATACTTGAGCAGTTTTTCCCATTGCCCATTTGTAACCGTACTGGAACAGCTTGGCTAGGGGAGTGGGAATTCGCTGGAGTACAAGTCTTCAGCACTACTGTTATCATGTAATCAGGGCCCATAGCCTTTGCAGTATCCAGTACCTTCAATTGGTTCTGGATATCAGTTAATCGAATTTGCTGAAGACTGCTATCTGTAATGATGGGGACCACTGGAGGAGGCCGAAATGGATCATCCACTTGAATATTCAGCTTTATCTTTACCCTGACCCAAGTACGTCTGCAGCCTAAATGACATATCCCAAACCCAAGCACAACCTTCAGAATTCTCAACCTGATCACAGAGAACAGTATCTATGCCTCTAACTATACTATCCCCAATTATCCTTCAATGGGCAGCATGGTGACACAGCAATGCTGCCTCACAGTGCTTGGGACTCGGGTTCAATTCAAATTTCTGGACCCTGTCTGTGTGGAGTTTGAACATTCTTCCCATTGGGAGCATTAACTCATTTCTCTACCCACAGTAGGTCTCTGTGTTTGCTTTGGATTTCAACCATCTACAGTATTCTTGCTTTTGTTTGATGGAGACATGCAGCAAATGTGACAGGCAGTTGCAAAAGCAGCCATGGTTCTCGGGTTCCCTGGGTGTTTAGGAATCTTGCCCGGCCACTTGTCTGGGTTCAGTGATCCTTGATACCCATTCCATCTCTTTCAGTCCCTCAGTTCATCATCAGTACATGCAGCCTTTCCTTGTGCTACCCCGGGACTTCCTTCCCCTATCGCCCGGCACTGGATGCTCCCTTCACAGGGTCGTGCACACAACAACACTGGGCACTTTCTGACCTGCTGGGGATGCTGGATAAAGACCCATTGCAAGGAAAATCCGATCGAATAGCAAAACAGAGTAAACAGGCTGCATGACATCCATCTGCTCTGGCACTTTCTAGTCTTCTGTTTATCCTTGTCCATCTGCAAATAGATGGTCCATATGTATAACTTGTCAAACAGGTTTGATGGAAGTGATAGATATGAGATCCTCTGGTCATTAGACTGAATCAGTGGACTCCACTTTCCGGGTTGATGAGGTCACACTGAAGTTTTTATTATCAAGTCTATCCACTTTAAAGTTAAGGCCTTGCTGGAGTTGTGCTGAAAGGATATTTGAAATTTGGAGACACTAGAATATTTCACGTGCGAATTAGGTTAGGAAAGGAAGGTGGCACAGTTAAATACACGACCAAAGAACTGGTTGAGTGGCAGTACTTCTGATAAGTGGAGTTTTGGGATTCCCGACTTGGTAGGATATACACAAGAAGGAAACATAAACATACACATAAACTGGCAACAATCTCCGATATGTGGATCATTGGGATTCCCGGTTCGGTAGGACGTATATAAGAAGGACAGGATGGACCTAAAGTGGCAGCAATCCCTGATATGTGGATCATTGGGATTCCTGGGTCGGGAGGATATGTACAAGAAGGTCAGGATGGACGTGAACTGGCAGCAGTCTCTTTCATGCGGATCATTGAGAGTCCTGGGTCGGGAGGATAAACATAAGAAAGATGGGATGGACGTGAACTGGGAGCAATCTCTGACATGCGGATCATTGAGATTCCCGGGTCAGGAGGACGAATATAAGAAGGCTGGGATTGACGTGAACTGGCACAATCTCCAATATGTGTATCATTGGGATTCCCAGGTCGGTAGGACATACATAAGAAGGACGGGATGGACCTGAACTGGCAGCAATCTCCGATATATGGATCATTGGGATTCCAGGGTGGGTAGGATGTACATAAGAAGGATGCGATGGACATGAACTGGCAACAATCTCTGATATTGTGGATCATTGGGATTCCCGGGTCAGTAGGATATACACAAGAAGGACGGGATGTACCTGAACAGACAACCATCTCTGATATGTGGATCATTGGGTTTTACACAGGACGGACGGGACAGACCTGAACTAGCAGCAATCTCCTGGCAGGCAGTTTTGCTATTATCCCTCAGGGGGGTTTAAACTAATGTGTAGCATTGGTGGGGGAGAGAGGGCGAGGGGAGAGGTGTGGGGAACCACAGCAGTATGTCAACAGGTACAGTGACTGAGGAAGAGTTGGAGATTAATATCAGTACAGATAAGACCACCAACAAACAGGAAGAGGGTACTGAACACAATGGCCCTGGCAGCCTGAAGTGTGCTGATTTTAATTTGAGGAGTCTGTTTGTTTGAACAGATATTTCGAGGCCGCTACATGTCAGAGAACAGGAAGAGGTAATAGATGATTGTACACTGTGTCCTCCACTGGACCAGCTTGTCTCTCCAGGCACCTAATGGCTGTGATGTGGGTCACAGAACTTCAGAATTAGTCCAACACAGGAGGAGGCCATTCAGCCCACCGTGCGTCCACGAGCTCTCCATCTTTGCAGCTTAAAAATAGAAAAAATGATCGGAGATAGACTGAGAGGGAGAGAGAGAGATAAACAGAGAGAAAGAAAGTGAAGTGAGATAAACAGAATGGAGAGAAAATGGCGCGACAGGATGAGTGACAGCAAGGGGTGTCAGATGAGTGTAAAGTTATCAGGAGACAGCATGAGGAGAAATACACATAAGCTTTACTTAGAAACTCCCAGAAACTGTAAGCCCTTTGTCTGTTGCCATACCCTGTGAGCACCATGCTGATACTGACTGTCATCCCAGATCATTTATCGCCAATGACATCACAGAGCCGGGTTGCTGACAGTTAAAAACAATCTAAAAGAAGAATAGACTGGTTCCAGGGAGAAGGTGGATTAATTTAAATATTCTGGGCAAACATAAACTTGTAGCCCCTTTAGATATTGTGTGAGAGAGAGGGCTAAAGAATCTCAGTGAAGGGATTACAGACAGAGGGGAAATCAGGGTCTCAGCTGTGGGTCAGATAATGATTGACAAAGATAGCCCACCACTTCCATGGTTTTGTAATTCACATTTCAATTCATATAGCTCAATATCGTGAGTGTGTTTTAACAAACTCGTGTCTTTGTAGTTTTCATGTTTTGCTATGTACAGAAAAGCTTTTTTGTCCATGTATTTTGTGTTGAATAAACACATTATGTTACTGAGGAAGAAAGGACCTGTTCCGATGGGACAGTTTTCATCTGAACCGTGCTGGGGGCCAGAGTCCGAGTGAATCCGAGTGTAGACAGAGCTTTAAGCTAATTAGAAGTGTGTGTGTATGAGATGGTA
>NW_026868950.1:0-5400 GCF_020745735.1 Hemiscyllium ocellatum
ATCTCATCACATCACATCAAACTAATCTCATCACAACACATTAAACTCATCACATCACATCACATCACACAATTCTCATTACATCACAATAATCTCATCACATTACACTAATCTCATCACATCACACTAATCTCATCGCAACTGTCTCAACACTTCGCAATAATCTCATCATATCAAACTAATCTCAACAGTTCACATCACATCACACTAGTCCATCACAGCACTAATCTCATCACATCACACTGATCTCATCATGTCACACTAATCTCATCACATCACATCACATCACACTTATTTCAACACATCACTCTAATCTCATCACTTCACACTAATCTCAGCACATCACACTAAACTCATCACATCACATCACATCATCACATCACACTAATCTTATCACATCACAATAATCTCATCACATCACAGTAATCTCATCACATCAATCTCATCACATCACAGTAATCTCATCACATTAATCCCATCACAACACATTAATCTCATCGCACCACACTAACCTCATCGCATCACATCACGCTAATCTCATCACATCGCAATAATCTCATCACATCAACATCACATCACACTAATCTCATCAAATCACACTAATCTCATCACAATCACATCACACTAATTTCATCACATCACAGTAATCTCATCACATTGCATCAAACTAAACGCATCACATCACACTACCCACATCACATAAAACTCATCACATCACATCACACTAATCTCATCACCTCACATCACACTAATCTCAACACATCATTGTAATCTCATCACATCACAATAATCTCATCACATCACACTATTTACATCATTTCACATTGCATCCCATCTCATCATATCACATCACATTACACTAATCTCATCACATCACAATAATCTCAAGATAACACAAGAATCTCATCACATCACGTCACACTAATTTCATCACATCACAGTAATCTCATCACATCACATCACATTAATCTCATCACATCATATCACATCATACTAATCTCAGCACATCACACTAATCTCATCACATCACACTATTTACATCATTCACATCACATCCCATCCCATCACATCACATCACATTACACTAATCTCATCACATCACAATAATCTCATCACATCACACTAATCTCATCACATCAATCTCATCACTTCACAATAATCTCATCACATCACATAACATCACACTAATGTCATCACCTCACATCACATCACACTAATCTCATCACATCAAGCTAATCTTATCATATCACATCAATCGCATCACATCACAATAATCTCATCACGTCACACTAATCTCATTGCATCTGTCTCACCACTTCACAATAATCTCATCACATCACATAACATCACACTAATCTCATCACCTCACATCACACTAATCTCACACATCATTGTAATCTCATCACATCACACTAATATTATCATATCACACTATTTAAATCATTTCACATTACATCCCATCACAAGACATCACATCACACTAATCTCATCACATCACAATAATCTCATCACATCACACTAATCACATCACATCACATCACATCACATCACACTTCTCAACATATCACTCTAATCTCATCACTTCACACTAATCTCATCACATCACATCACATCGCCCTAATCTCATCACATCACACTAATCTCATCACAACACATTAACTCATCACATCACATCACATCACACTAATCTCATTACATCACATCACATCACATCTCACTAATCTCATTACATCACAATAATCTCATCACATTACACTAATCTCATCACATCACACTAATCTCATCGCAACTGTCTCAAAACTTCGCAATAATCTCATCATATCAAACTAATCTCAACAGTTCACATCACATCACACTAGTCCATCACATCGCACTAATCTCATCACATCACACTGATCTCATCATGTCACACTAATCTCATCACATCACATCACACTTATTTCACACATCACTCTAATCTCATCACTTCACACTAATCTCAGCACATCGCACTAAACTCATCACATCACATCACATCACATCACATCACACTAATCTTATCACATCACAATAATCTCATCACATCACAGTAATCTCATCACATCAATCTCATCACATCACAGTAATCTCATCACATTAATCCCATCACAGCACATTAATCTCATCGCACCACACTAACCTCATCGCATCACATCACGCTAATCTCATCACATCGCAATAATCTCATCACATCACATAATCTCATCACATCACATCACACTAATTCATCACATCACAGTAATCTCATCACATTGCATCAAACTAAACGCATCACATCACACTACCCACATCACATAAAACTCATCACATCACATCACACTAATCTCATCACCTCACATCACACTAATCTCAACACATCATTGTAATCTCATCACATCACAATAATCTCATCACATCACACTATTTACATCATTTCACATTGCATCCCATCTCATCATATCACATCACATTACACTAATCTCATCACATCACAATAATCTCAAGATAACACACGAATCTCATCACATCACGTCACACTAATTTCATCACATCACAGTAATCTCATCACATCACATCACATTAATCTCATCACATCATATCACATCATACTAATCTCAGCACATCACACTAATCTCATCACATCACACTATTTACATCATTTCACATCACATCCCATCCCATCACATCACATCACATTACACTAATCTCATCACATCACAATAATCTCATCACATCACACTAATCTCATCACATCAATCTCATCACTTCACAATAATCTCATCACATCACATAACATCACACTAATGTCATCACCTCACATCACATCACACTAATCTCATCACATCAAGCTAATCTTATCATATCACATCAATCGCATCACATCACAATAATCTCATCACGTCACACTAATCTCATTGCATCTGTCTCACCACTTCACAATAATCTCATCACATCACATAACATCACACTAATCTCATCACCTCACATCACACTAATCTCAACACATCATTGTAATCTCATCACATCACACTAATATTATCATATCACACTATTTAAATCATTTCACATTACATCCCATCACAAGACATCACATCACACTAATCTCATCACATCACAATAATCTCATCACATCACACTAAACACATCACATCACATCACATCACATCACACTTATCTCAACATATCACTCTAATCTCATCACTTCACACTAATCTCATCACATCACATCACATCGCCCTAATCTCATCACATCACACTAATCTCATCACAACACATTAAACTCATCACATCACATCACATCACACTAATCTCATTACATCACAATAATCTCATCACATTACACTAATCTCATCACATCACACTAATCTCATCGCAACTGTCTCATCACTTCGCAATAATCTCATCATATCAAACTAATCTCAACAGTTCACATCACATCACACTAGTCCATCACATCGCACTAATCTCATCACATCACACTGATCTCATCATGTCACACTAATCTCATCACATCACATCACATCACACTTATTTCAACACATCACTCTAATCTCATCACTTCACACTAATCTCAGCACATCACACTAAACTCATCACATCACATCACATCACATCACATCACACTAATCTTATCACATCACAATAATCTCATCACATCACAGTAATCTCATCACATCAATCTCATCACATCACAGTAATCTCATCACATTAATCCCATCACAGCACATTAATCTCATCGCACCACACTAACCTCATCGCATCACATCACGCTAATCGCATCACATCGCAATAATCTCATCACATCACATCTCATCACACTAATCTCATCAAATCACACTAATCTCATCACATCACATCACACTAATTTCATCACATCACAGTAATCTCATCACATTGAATCAAACTAAACGCATCACATCCCACTACCCACATCACATAAAACTCATCACATCACATCACACTAATCTCATCACCTCACATCACACTAATCTCAACACATCATTGTAATCTCATCACATCACAATAATCTCATCACATCACACTATTTACATCATTTCACATTGCATCCCATCTCATCATATCACATCACATTACACTAATCTCATCACATCACAATAATCTCAAGATAACACACGAATCTCATCACATCACGTCACACTAATTTCATCACATCACAGTAATCTCATCACATCACATCACATTAATCTCATCACATCATATCACATCATACTAATCTCATCACATCACACTAATCTCATCACATCACACTATTTACATCATTTCACATCACATCCCATCCCATCACATCACATCACATTACACTAATCTCATCACATCACAATAATCTCATCACATCACACTAATCTCATCACATCAATCTCATCACTTCACAATAATCTCATCACATCACATAACATCACACTAATGTCATCACATCACATCACATCACACTAATCTCATCACATCAAGCTAATCTTATCATATCACATCAATCGCATCACATCACAATAATCTCATCACGTCACACTAATCTCATTGCATCTGTCTCACCACTTCACAATAATCTCATCACATCACATAACATCACACTAATCTCATCACCTCACATCACACTAATCTCAACACATCATTGTAATCTCATCACATCACACTAATATTATCATATCACACTATTTAAATCATTTCACATTACATCCCATCACAAGACATCACATCACACTAATCTCATCACATCACAATAATCTCATCACATCACACTAATCACATCACATCACACTAATCTCATCACTTCACACTAATCTCATCACATCACATCACATCGCCCTAATCTCATCACATCACACTAATCTCATCACAACACATTAAACTCATCACATCACATCACATCACACTAATCTCATTACATCACAATAATCTCATCACATTACACTAATCTCATCACATCACACTAATCTCATCGCAACTGTCTCAACACTTCGCAATAATCTCATCATATCAAACTAATCTCAACAGTTCACATCACATCACACTAGTCCATCACATCGCACTAATCTCATCACATCACACTGATCTCATCACATCACACTAATCTCATCACATCACATCACATCACACTTATTTCAACACATCACTCTAATCTCATCACTTCACACTAATCTCAGCACATCACACTAAACTCATCACATCACATCACATCACATCACATCACACTAATCTTATCACATCACAATAATCTCATCACATCACAGTAATCTCATCACATCAATCTCATCACATCACAGTAATCTCATCACATTAATCCATCACAGCACATTAATCTCATCGCACCACACTAACCTCATCGCATCACATCACGCTAATCTCATCACATCACAATAATCTCATCAAATCACACTAATCTCA
>NW_026868951.1:0-5407 GCF_020745735.1 Hemiscyllium ocellatum
GAGAGTGAGCAGGTGCGTGTGTGAGAGAGAGCAGGTGCGTGTGTGAGAGAGAGAGCAGGTGCGTGTGTGAGAGTGTGAGAGAGAGAGCAGGTGCGTGTGTGAGAGAGTGAGAGGAGCAGTGTGTGTGTGAGAGAGTGAGGGACAGTGCGTGTGTGAGAGAGAGAGCAGGTGCGTGTGAGTGTGAGAGTGAGAGGCAGGTGCGTGTGTGAGAGAGAGCAGGTGCGTGTGTGAGAGGGAGCAGGTGCGTGTGTGAGAGAGAGAGCTGGTGCGTGTGTGAGAGAGAGCAGGTGCGTGTGTGAGTGAGAGCAGGTGCGTGTGTGAGAGAGAGCAGGTGCGTGTGAGAGAGAGCAGGTGCGTGTGTGAGAGAGAGCAGGTGCGTGTGTGAGCGAGAGCAGGTGCGTGTGTGAGAGAGTGAGCAGGTGCGTGTGTGAGAGAGAGCAGGTGCGTGTGTGAGAGAGTGAGAGAGCAGGTGCGTGTGTGTGAGAGAGAGAGCAGGTGCGTGTGAGAGAGAGGGAGCAGGTGCGTGTGTGAGAGAGAGCAGGTGCGTGTGAGAGAGAGTGAGAGGGAGCAGGTGCGTGTGTGAGAGAGTGAGAGGGAGCAGTGCGTGTGTGAGAGAGTGAGAGGGAGCAGGTGCGTGTGTGAGAGAGTGAGAGGGAGCAGGTGCGTGTGTGAGAGAGAGAGAGCAGGTGCGTGTGTGAGTGAGAGCAGGTGCGTGTGTGAGAGAGAGCAGGTGCGAGTGTGAGAGAGAGCAGGTGCGTGTGTGAGAGAGAGCAGGTGCGTGTGTGAGAGAGAGCAGGTGCGTGTGTGAGAGAGAGCAGGTGCGTGTGTGAGAGAGAGCAGGTGCGTGTGTGAGAGAGATCAGGTGCGTGTGTGAGAGAGAGCAGGAGCGTGTGTGAGAGAGAGCAGGTGCGTGTGTGAGAGAGAGCAGGTGCGTGTGTGAGAGGGAGCAGGTGCGTGTGTGAGAGGGAGCAGGTGCGTGTGTGAGAGAGTGAGAGGGAGCAGGTGCGAGTGTGAGAGTGTGAGAGGGAGCAGGTGCGTGTGTGAGAGAGTGAGAGGGAGCAGGTGCGTGTGTGAGTGAGAGAGGGGAGCAGGTGCGTGTGTGAGAGAGAGAGGGAGCAGGTGCGTGTGTGGGAGAGGGAGAGCAGGTGCGTGTGAGAGAGAGTGAGAGGGAGCAGGTGCGTGTGTGAGAGAGAGAGGGAGCAGGTGCGTGAGTGAGAGAGAGGGAGCAGGTGCGTGTGTGAGAGAGAGAGGGAGCAGGTGCGTGTGTGAGAGAGAGAGGGAGCAGGTGCGTGTGTGAGAGAGAGAGGGAGCAGGTGCGTGTGTGAGAGAGAGAGAGCCGGTGCGTGTGTGTGAGAGAGAGAGCAGGTGCGTGTGTGAGAGTGAGAGGGAGCAGGTGCGTGTGTGAGAGAGAGAGGGAGCAGGTGCGTGTGTGAGAGAGTGGGAGCAGGTGCGTGTGTGAGAGAGAGCAGGTGCGTGTGTGAGAGAGAGCAGGTGCGTGTGTGAGAGAGAGCAGGTGCGTGTGTGAGAGAGAGCAGGTGCGTGTGTGAGAGAGAGCAGGTGCGTGTGTGAGAGAGAGCAGGTGCGTGTGTGAGAGTGAGAGGGAGCAGGTGCGTGTGTGTGAGAGAGGGAGCAGGTACGTGTGTGAGAGAGAGCAGGTGCGTGTGTGAGAGAGAGAGCAGGTGCGTGTGTGAGAGAGAGGGCAGGTGCGTGTGTGAGAGAGAGAGAGAGCAGGTGCGTGTGAGAGAGAGGGAGCAGGTGCGTGTGTGAGAGAGAGCAGGTGCGTGTGTGAGAGAGTGAGAGGGAGCAGGTGCGTGTGTGTGAGAGAGGGAGCAGGTGCGTGTGTGAGAGGGAGCAGGTGCGTGTGTGAGAGAGAGAGCAGGTGCGTGTGTGAGAGAGAGGGCAGGTGCGTGTGAGAGAGAGAGAGCAGGTGCGTGTGAGAGAGAGGGAGCAGGTGCGTGTGTGAGAGGGAGCAGGTGCGTGTGTGAGAGAGGGAGCAGGTGCGTGTGTGAGAGAGTGAGAGGGAGCAGGTGCGTGTGTGTGAGAGAGAGAGCAGGTGCGTGTGTGAGAGAGAGAGCAGGTGCGTGTGTGAGAGAGGGAGCAGGTGCGTGTGTGAGAGAGTGAGAGGGAGCAGGTGCGTGTGTGTGAGAGAGAGAGCAGGTGCGTGTGTGAGAGAGTGAGAGGGAGCAGGTGAGTGTGTGAGAGAGAGAGGGAGCAGGTGAGTGTGTGAGAGAGGGAGCAGGTGCGTGTGTGAGAGGGAGCAGGTGCGTGAGTGAGAGGGAGCAGGTGCGTGTGTGAGTGAGAGCAGGTGCGTGTGTGAGTGAGAGCAGGTGCGTGTGTGAGTGAGAGCAGGTGCGTGTGTGAGTGAGAGCAGGTGCGTGTGTGAGAGAGAGAGCAGGTGCGTGTGTGAGAGAGGGAGCAGGTGCGTGTGTGAGAGAGTGAGAGGGAGCAGGTGCGTGTGTGTGAGAGAGAGAGCAGGTGCGTGTGTGAGAGAGGGAGCAGGTGCGTGTGTGAGAGAGTGAGAGGGAGCAGGTGCGTGTGTGTGAGAGAGAGCAGGTGCGTGTGTGAGAGAGTGAGAGGGAGCAGGTGAGTGTGTGAGAGAGAGAGGGAGCAGGTGAGTGTGTGAGAGAGGGAGCAGGTGCGTGTGTGAGAGAGGGAGCAGGTGCGTGTGTGAGAGAGTGAGAGGGAGCAGGTGCATGAGTGAGAGGGAGCAGGTGCGTGTGTGAGAGAGAGCAGGTGCGTGTGTGAGAGAGAGCAGGTGCCTGTGTGAGAGAGAGCAGGTGCGTGTGTGAGAGAGAGAGCAGGTGCGTGTGTGAGAGAGTGAGAGGGAGCAGGTGAGTGTGTGAGAGAGAGAGGGAGCAGGTGAGTGTGTGAGAGAGAGAGCAGGTGCGTGTGTGAGAGAGGGAGCAGGTGCGTGTGTGAGAGAGAGCAGGTGCGTGAGTGAGAGGGAGCAGGTGCGTGTGTGAGAGAGAGAGAGCAGGTGCGTGTGTGAGTGAGAGCAGGTGCGTGTGTGAGTGAGAGCAGGTGCGTGTGTGAGAGAGAGCAGGTGCGTGTGTGAGAGAGAGCAGGTGCGTGTGTGAGAGAGAGCAGGTGCGTGTGTGAGAGAGGGAGCAGGTACGTGTGTGAGAGAGTGAGCAGGTGCGTGTGTGAGAGAGAGCGGGTGCGTGTGAGAGAGAGGGAGCCGGTGCGTGTGTGAGAGAGAGAGGGAGCAGGTGCGTGTGTGTGAGAGAGAGAGCCGGTGCGTGTGAGAGAGAGGGAGCCGGTGCGTGTGTGAGAGAGAGAGAGCAGGTGCGTGTGGGAGAGAGTGAGAGGGAGCAGGTGCGTGTGTGAGAGAGAGAGGGAGCAGGTGCGAGTGTGAGAGAGTGAGAGGGAGCAGGTGCGTGTGTGAGAGAGAGAGGGAGCAGGTGCGTGTGTGAGAGAGAGAGAGCAGGTGCGTGTGTGAGAGAGAGCAGGTGCTTGTGTGAGAGAGAGCAGGTGCGTGTGTGAGAGAGAGCGGTGCGTGTGTGAGAGAGAGCAGGTGCGTGTGTGAGAGAGAGCAGGTGCGTGTGTGAGAGAGCAGGTGCGTGTGTGAGAGAGAGCAGGTGCGTGTGTGAGAGAGAGCAGGTGCGTGTGTGAGAGAGAGCAGGTGCGTGTGTGAGAGAGAGCAGGTGCGTGTGAGAGAGAGCAGGTGCGTGTGTGAGAGGGAGCAGGTGCGTGTGTGAGAGGGAGCAGTGTGCGTGTGTGAGGGAGTGAGAGGGAGCAGGTGCGTGTGTGAGAGAGAGAGGGAGCAGGTGCGTGTGTGAGTGAGAGAGGGAGCAGGTGCGTGTGTGAGAGAGTGAGAGGGAGCAGGTGCGTGTGTGAGAGAGTGAGAGGGAGCAGGTGCGTGTGTGAGAGAGTGAGAGGGAGCAGGTGCGTGTGTGAGAGAGTGAGGGAGCAGGTGCGTGTGTGAGAGAGAGGGAGCAGGTGCGTGTGTGAGAGAGAGAGGGAGCAGGTGCGTGTGTGAGAGAGAGAGCAGGTGCGTGTGTGAGAGAGAGCAGGTGCGTGTGTGAGAGAGAGAGGGAGCAGGTGCGTGTGTGAGAGAGAGAGGGAGCAGGTGCGTGTGTGAGAGAGAGAGAGGGAGCAGGTGCGTGTGTGAGAGAGAGAGAGCAGGTGCGTGTGTGAGAGAGAGAGAGCAGGTGCGTGTGTGAGTGAGAGAGGGAGCAGGTGCGTGTGTGAGAGAGAGAGCAGGTGCGTGTGTGAGAGAGAGCAGGTGCGTGTGTGAGAGAGAGCAGGTGCGTGTGTGAGAGAGAGCAGGTGCGTGTGTGAGAGAGAGCAGGTGCGTGTGAGAGAGGGAGCAGGTGCGTGTGTGAGAGAGAGGGAGCAGGTGCGTGTGTGTGAGAGAGGGAGCAGGTGCGTGTGTGAGAGAGAGCAGGTGCGTGTGTGAGAGAGAGAGCAGGTGCGTGTGTGAGAGAGGGGAGGTGCGTGTGAGAGAGAGAGAAGGTGCGTGTGTGAGAGAGGGAGCAGGTGCGTGTGTGAGAGAGAGCAGGTGCGTGTGTGAGAGAGTGAGAGGGAGCAGGTGCGTGTGTGAGAGAGAGGGAGCAGGTGCGTGTGTGAGAGGGAGCAGGTGCGTGTGTGAGAGAGAGAGCAGGTGCGTGTGTGAGAGAGAGCAGGTGCGTGTGAGAGAGAGAGAGCAGGTGCGTGTGAGAGAGAGAGCAGGTGCGTGTGTGAGAGAGAGCAGGTGCGTGTGTGAGAGAGTGAGAGGGAGCAGGTGCGTGTGTGTGAGAGAGGGAGCAGGTGCGTGTGTGAGAGGGAGCAGGTGCGTGTGTGAGAGGGAGCAGGTGCGTGTGTGAGAGAGAGCAGGTGCGTGTGAGAGTGAGAGAGAGCAGGTGCGTGTGTGAGAGAGAGAGCAGGTGCGTGTGTGAGAGAGAGAGCAGGTGCGTGTGTGAGAGAGAGCGAGGGAGCAGGTGCGTGTGTGAGAGAGAGAGGGAGCAGGTGCGTGTGTGTGAGAGAGAGCAGGTGCGTGTGTGAGAGAGAGCAGGTGCGTGTGTGTGAGAGAGAGCAGGTGCGTGTGTGAGAGAGAGCAGGTGCGTGTGTGAGAGAGTGAGAGAGAGCAGGTGCGTGTGTGTGAGAGAGAGAGCAGGTGCGTGTGTGAGAGAGAGCAGGTGCGTGTGTGAGAGAGAGAGCAGGTGCGTGTGTGAGAGAGAGAGCAGGTGCGTGTGTGAGAGAGAGAGCAGGTGCGTGTGAGAGAGAGAGAGCAGGTGCGTGTGAGAGAGAGAGAGCAGGTGCGTGTGAGAGAGAGAGCAGGTGCGTGTGAGAGAGAGAGAGCAGGTGCGTGTGAGAGAGAGGGAGCAGGTGCGTGTGTGAGAGAGTGAGAGAGCAGGTGCGTGTGTGTGTGAGAGAGAGCAGGTGCGTGTGTGTGAGAGAGAGCAGGTGCGTGTGTGAGAGAGAGCAG
>NW_026868952.1:0-5392 GCF_020745735.1 Hemiscyllium ocellatum
GGTCAAATCCGGCTGAGCTACCCGGCTTGGAAGCCCCAAAGTCGGTATGAGCTGTCAGGTTCACTCCCATCCCCGTTTGGACCACTTCCCGACTTAGGAAATTCACCAAAATCGGCCTGAACTCAGAGCACAGGCCCCCCTCGAAGGCGTGACAGTCGGTAGAACCGCCGGATCAAATCCGGCTGAGCTACCCGGCCCCGAAGCCTCAAAGTCGGTATGAGCTGTCAGGTTCACTCCCATCCCCGTTTGGACCACTTCCCGACTTAGGAAATTCGCCAAATTCGGCCTGAACTTATACAACAGTCCCCCCTCGAAGGCGTGACAATCGGTAGAACCGCCGGATCAAATCCGGCTGAGCTACCCGTCTTGGAAGCCCCAAAGTCGGTATGAGCTGTCAGGTTCACTCCCAATCCCCGTTTGGACCACTTCCCGACTAGGAAATTCACCAAATTCGGCCGAACTCAGAGGACAGTCCCCCCTCGAAGGCGTGACAGTCGGCGGAACCGCCGGATCAAATCCGGCTGAGCTACCCGCCCCCGAAGCCCCAAAGTCGGTATGAGCTGTCAGGTTCACTCCCATCCCCGTTTGGACCACTTCCCGACTTAGGAAATTCACCAAATTCGGCCCGAACTTAGAGGGGAGTCCCCCCTCGAAGGCGCGACAGTCGGCGAACCGCCGGATCAAATCCGGCTGAGCTACCCGGCCCCGAAGCCTCAAAGTCGGTATGAGCTGTCAGGTCCACTCCCATTCCCGTTTGGACCACTTCCCAACATAGGAAATTCACCAAATCCGGCCTGAACTCAGAGGGCAGGCCCCCTCGAAGGCCAGGCAGTCGGCAGAACGCCGGGTCAAATCCGACTGTGCTACCCGGCTCCGAAGCCTCAAAGTCGGTATGAGCAGTCAGGTTCAGTCCCATCCCAGTTTGGGCCATTCCCGACTTAGGAAATTCACCAAATTCGGCCTGAACTCAGAGGACAGCCCCCGCTCGAAGGCGTGACAGTCGGCGGAATCGCCGGGTCAATCCGGCTGAGCTACCCGGCCCCGAAGCCTCAAAGTCGGTATGAGCTGTCAGGTTCACTCCCATCCCCGTTTGGACCACTTCCCGACTTAGGAAATTCGCCAAATTCGGCCTGAACTTATACAACAGTCCCCCCTCGAAGGCGTGACAGTCGGTAGAACCGCCGGATCAAATCCGGCTGAGCTACCCGGCTTGGAAGCCCCAAAGTCGGTATGAGCTGTCAGGTTCACTCCCATCCCCCGTTTGGACCACTTCCCGACTTAGGAAATTCGCCAAATTCGGCCTGAACTTATACAACAGTCCCCCCCTCGAAGGCGTGACAGTCGGTAGAACCGCCGGATCAAATCCGGCTGAGCTACCCGGCTTGGAAGCCCCAAAGTCGGTATGAGCTGTCAGGTTCACTCCCATCCCCGTTTGGACCACTTCCCGACTTAGGAAATTCACCAAATTCGGCCTGAACTCAGAGGACAGGCCCCCCTCGAAGGCGTAGAAGTCGGCAGAACCGCCGGATCAAATCCGGCTGAGCTACCCGGCCCCGAAGCCTCAAAGTCGGTATGAGCAGTCAGGTTCAGTCCCATCCCAGTTTGGGCCATTTCCCGACTTAGGAAATTCGCCAAATTCGGCCTGAACTTATACAACAGTCCCCCCTCGAAGGCGTGACAGTCGGTAGAACCGCCGGGTCAAATCCGGCTGAGCTACCCGATTTGGAAGCCTTCAAGACAAAACCCATCCGGCAATGCCACTCAAAAAGGGCCCAAATTCAGAAACACCCCCTTCAAAAGGTACCACTTCCTCGGAGACACTACCGGGACACGCTCCGCTCGGCGAAAATTAAGCCCCCACCACTAACTGAAGCCAACCGCAGCCCCAACTTCAACGGAGAAATCAGTAACCAATTCAAAAATGCACTTGGTTACTGACTTCTACTGACTCAAAAATATTCTAAGTGTCGCTGTTACTGATTTGTACTGACTAAAAAATATTTTAAGTGTCGCTGGTTACTGATTTGTACTGACTGAAAAAATTCTAAGTGTCAGTGGTTACTGATTTGTACTGACTGAAAAATTTTCTAACCGCCGGGTCAAATCCGGCCGGGCCAGCCGGCTTGGAAGCCTCAAGGTCGGTATGAGCTGTCAGATTCAACCCCATCACCATTTGGACCACTTCCCGACATAGGAAATTCACCAAATTCGGCCTGAACTCAGAGGGCAGGCCCCCCTCGAAGGCCAGGCATTCGGCAGAACCGCCGGGACAAATACGACTGTGCTACCCGGCCCCGAAGCCTCAAAGTCGGTATGAGCAGTTAGGTTCACTCCCAACCCCGTTTGGACCACGTCCCGACTTAGGAAATTCACCAAATTCGGCCTGAACTTAGACAACAGTCCCCCCTCGAAGGCGTGACAGTCGGCGGAACCGCCGGATCAAATCCGGCTGAGCTACCCGTCTTGGAAGCCCCAAAGTCGGTATGAGCTGTCAGGTTCACTCCCATCCCCGTTTGGACCACTTCCCGACTTAGGAAATTCACCAAATTCGGCCCGAACTTAGAGGAGAGTCCCCCCTCGAAGGCGTGACAGTCGGCGGAACCGCCGGATCAAATCCGGCTGAGCTACCCGGCTTGGAAGCCCCAAAGTCGGTATGAGCTGTCAGGTCCACTCCCATCCCCGTTTGGACCACTTCCCAACATAGGAAATTCACCAAATTCGGCCTGAACTCAGAGGGCAGGCCCCCCTCGAAGGCCAGGCATTCGGCAGAACCGCCGGGTCAAATCCGACTGTGCTACCCGGCCCCGAAGCCTCAAAGTCGGTATGAGCAGTCAGGTTCAGTCCCATCCCAGTTTGGGCCATTTCCCGACTTAGGAAATTCACCAAATTCGGCCTGAACTCAGAGGACAGCCCCCCCTCGAAGGCGTGGAAGTCGGCAGAATCGCCGGGTCAAATCCGGCTGAGCTACCCGGCCCCGAAGCCTCAAAGTCGGTAAGAGCTGTCAGGTTCACTCCCATCCCCGTTTGGACCACTTCCCGACTTAGGAAATTCACCAAATTCGGCCGGAACTCAGAGGACAGTCCCCCCTCGAAGGCGTGACAGTCGGCGGAATCGCCGGGTCAGATCCGGCTGGGTTACCCGGCTTGGAAGCCTCAAAGTCGGTATGAGCTGTCAGGTGCACTCCCATCCCCGTTTGGACCACTTCCCGACTTAGGAAATTAACCAAATTCGGCCTGAACTCAGAGGACAGTCCCCGCTCGAAGGCGTGGAAGTCGGCAGAATCGCCGGGTCAAATCCGGCTGAGCTACCCGCACCCGAAGCCTCAAAGTCGGTATGAGCTGTCAGGTTCACTCCCATCCCCGTTTGGACCACTTCCCGACTTAGGAAATTCGCCAAATTCGGCCTGAACTTATACAACAGTCCCCCCTCGAAGGCGTGACAGTCGGTAGAACCGCCGGATCAAATCCGGCTGAGCTACCCGGCTTGGAAGCCCCAAAGTCGGTATGAGCTGTCAGGTTCACTCCCATCCCCGTTTGGACCACTTCCCGACTTAGGAAATTCGCCAAATTCGGCCTGAACTTATACAACAGTCCCCCCTCGAAGGCGTGACAGTCGGTAGAACCGCCGGATCAAATCCGGCTGAGCTACCCGGCTTGGAAGCCCCAAAGTCGGTATGAGCTGTCAGGTTCACTCCCATCCCCGTTTGGACCACTTTCCGACTTAGGAAATTCGCCAAATTCGGCCTGAACTTATACAACAGTCCCCCCTCGAAGGCGTGACAGTCGGTAGAACCGCCGGATCAAATCCGGCTGAGCTACCCGGCTTGGAAGCCCCAAAGTCGGTATGAGCTGTCAGGTTCACTCCCATCCCCGTTTGGACCACTTCCCGACTTAGGAAATTCACCAAATTCGGCCTGAACTCAGAGGACAGGCCCCCCTCGAAGGCGTAGAAGTCGGCAGAACCGCCGGATCAAATCCGGCTGAGCTACCCGGCCCCGAAGCCTCAAAGTCGGTATGAGCAGTCAGGTTCAGTCCCATCCCAGTTTGGGCCATCTCCCGACTTAGGAAATTCGCCAAATTCGGCCTGAACTTATACAACAGTCCCCCCTCGAAGGCGTGACAGTCGGTAGAACCGCCGGGTCAAATCCGGCTGAGCTACCCGATTTGGAAGCCTTCAAGACAAAACCCATCCGGCAAAGCCACTCAAAAAGGGCCCAAATTCAGAAACACCCCCTTCAAAAGGTACCACTTCCTCGGAGACACTACCGGGACACGCTCCGCTCGCCGAAAATTAAGCCCCCACCACTAACTGAAGCCAACCGCAGCCCCAACTTCAACGGAGAAATCAGTAACCAATTCAAAAATGCACTTGGTTACTGACTTCTACTGACTCAAAAATATTCCAAGTGTCGCTGGTTACTGATTTGTACTGACTAAAAAATATTTTAAGTGTCGCTGGTTACTGATTTGTACTGACTGAAAAATATTCTAAGTGTCAGTGTTACTGATTTGTACTGCTTCAAAAATATTCTAAGTGTCAGTGTTACTGATTTGTACTGACTGAAAAATTTTCTAACCGCCGGGTCAAATCCGGCCGGGCCAGCCGGCTTGGAAGCCTCAAGGTCGGTATGAGCTGTCAGATTCAACCCCATCACCATTTGGACCACTTCCCGACATAGGAAATTCACCAAATTCGGCCTGAACTCAGAGGGCAGGCCCCCCTCGAAGGCCAGGCATTCGGCAGAACCGCCGGGACAAATACGACTGTGCTACCCGGCCCCGAAGCCTCAAAGTCGGTATGAGCAGTTAGGTTCACTCCCAATCCCGTTTGGACCACGTCCCGACTTAGGAAATTCACCAAATTCGGCCTGAACTTAGACAACAGTCCCCCCCTCGAAGGCGTGACAGTCGGCGGAACCGCCGGATCAAATCCGGCTGAGCTACCCGTCTTGGAAGCCCCAAAGTCGGTATGAGCTGTCAGGTTCACTCCCATCCCCGTTTGGACCACTTCCCGACTTAGGAAATTCACCAAATTCGGCCGAACTTAGAGGAGAGACCCCCCTCGAAGGCGTGACAGTCGGCGGAACCGCCGGATCAAATCCGGCTGAGCTACCTGGCTTGGAAGCCCCAAAGTCGGTATGAGCAGTCAGGTCCACTCCCATCCCCGTTTGGATCACTTCCCGACTTAGGAAATTCACCAAATTCGGCCTGAAATCAGAGGACAGCCCCCCTCGAAGGAGTGGAAGTCGGCAGAATCGCCGGGTCAATCCGACTGTGCTACCCGGCCCCGAAGCCTCAAAGTCGGTACGAGCAGTCAGGTTCAGTCCCATCCCAGTTTGGGCCATTTCCTGACTTAGGAAATTCACCAAATTCGGCCTGAACTCAGAGGACAG